>NW_021318735.1:936766-971603 GCF_001605985.2 Dendrobium catenatum
CTTGCATGTATTATGATGAAATTAATCATCATATTTAATAAAAATATTTTTAAAAGTTTAAAAAATTTTAATAAATAAAAATATATTTTTAAAATTTTAATTAAAACAAAAATAAAATATTTTTATGAACCGGCCAGTTCTTTCCAAACAGGACCGGTTCAATGGTTCACCGGTTGAACTGACGGTTTGATCCGGTTCTATGCAGAGCTGGTTCTCAAGCTGGATTGGACCGGCCACCAGACCGGTTCACGGTTGAACCGGCCGGTCCGGTCCGGTTTTCAAAACCTTGGTTATTACAATTACTTGTAATGATAAATTTATTTATTGCATCTCTTTATAAAAAAATTTGAATTAATAAAATAATATTTACAATTTTATAATATTACTTAATTATTTAAATTTTATTAACATGCATTTAATGCATGTGTAATTATCATTAAATTTATATTACGTGCAAAATATTTAAAATAAGGATCTGTAACAACTATTATAATTATGATATATCTCTCTTACTGGAAATATTCTCTATTATTTTTCATATGAAATGAAAAAGCAGCGGGCTTCGATCATTCTTAAACCTTACCTGCCATGAAATCGTTCGTCATCTTGGAGAGACCCCTCCTGACGGTGATATTGCCCTCTTTGTGGGTTAAATCTCCTCACCGCTTCTCCTCTTTGAAGCCGGAGATCTTTCTTCTCCTTTACGATCCTCTCGTACTCCTCCCTTATCTTTTGAATCCGATCGGCGAAATCTCGCCGATCAAATTCCCTCCAACACTTTCCCCTGCGATCAATCGGGGTTTCGGAGAGTGTCTCGTAGGTTCGGAACTCGTCATAAACGTCTTCGGCGTCGAAGGCGACAGCTTTGAGGTCACGGAGCCAGCGAAGTACGCTATCATCTTCGATGTACCGTCGCTCTTCGGCGTCGCTGAGAAGAGCCAATATACGTTCCCGCGTACTATTGAGCTTCTGGAGGTCCGATTCCACGGCTTGAAGCCTCGCTTCCTCTGCTCGCCGGTTGGAATAGATGCCAGAAAACTTATCGATGGCTATTTCGATTATCTTTCCCCCGACGACATCGACGACTCGTTCCATCTGTGAGTTGTTCGCAGAAAGGAGAACAGACGGGTAGATCTGGAAAAATCAGCTCTACTGGCAAAGTGAAGAGGAAAGAAGAGTAGGCGATAAAAAGAGGAAGTATGAGGAACGGAGGAGGAACCCCCAAATTGACTTGGCTTGACTTAACGTCTTGTTCTCCTGTAAGGAGTATATATTTTTTTATACATATTAAAAAAACTAAAAAGAAGTAGATAATCGCTATTGATTTATTGGCATTTCAACAGTTAATGATACCATTTTTATTTTTATTTTATTTTTTTTTTCACACAAGGAATCTTCTTTCCAGCTAATAAAGTTCAAAATAAAATTTCGAGCAGGCTTTTATTTTTTTGTGGGACTTACTATCTCCCACTTGCTTTATGCTGACGATCTACTCATTTTTGGGAAAGCCAACTCCCAGAATGCCATCAAACTAAGAAACATTCTTAGCTTTTTTGGGTCCTGTTTTGGACTTCATATTAATTATGCTAAAAGCGACACAACTCTCCTTGGCTTATTGGTTGAGAGCTTAGGCTTCCAACTAAGAGGTCCAAGGTTCGAGTCTATGTGTATGCGTTGTATGTGTGAGTTTGCCTTAAATGGCCTAAATGTCCCAAAAAAAAAACTATGCTAAAAGCTTCATCTTGTTCTCCAAGAATGTTGCTGAGGAGGACTCTATCTGCTCTATTCTCAATGTCCCTACCACCAATGCTCCCTTTAGGTATCTGAGACTTCCTATTTTCACTAAAAAGGTCCATAAGAATGATTTTCAAAGCTTGATGCAAAAACTGTATTGTCATCTGGATGGATGGAAAGTTAAGACCCTCTCTTTAGCTGTTAGAATACAATTCATTAAATTTACTATCTCCAATACTTTGGCTTATTGGATTAGAGGAGTTATAGTCCCCAAATCGTGTTGTAAAAGCATTAATAGCTTAAGCTCTAGATTCTTATTTTTTGGGAACGTTCACAAGAAAAAACTCCATTTACTTTTATGGAAAGAAACCTGCAAGCCCAAACCGTTTGGTGGCCTTGGGATACCTAGTATTGAATCTCTCTATCATGCTTTTGGGTGTTCCATGATTTGGAGATTTTTTACTTCTAGTAGTTTATTGTCTCACTGGTGGAAGCTTAAATATATGTCCCTGTGGAACACGGATACCAACAGGAAATCGGCTTATTGGAATTTTCTTTGTGAGGTAGCTATAAAGATTAAAAGTGTTATTAAGCTTACTATCCAAGGAGATTCTTCCCTTGCTTTTTTATGGGATCCATGATGTAAAGGGAAATCGGTTATGGATTTGCTTATTGGTGTTAATATGGAGCATATTGGGTATAATTTCTCTAGAAAACTGGTTGGTAATTTCCTTTTTGAAGGGACCTAGCAGCTTCCTGCCTACCTTCCTGATTCGGTCTCTGCTGACATTATGTCTACCTAGGTGAATACGAGCAACTATTACTATCGTTGGAATGACTTAGATAAACCCGTTTTTAAGAATTTTTTGTATCATTTTTATGATAACTACCCCAAAGTGGATTGACATTATTTTATTTGGCATAAAAACCATGCAATATGGTACTCGGCTTTTGCCTGGATAGCTATTAAACGTGGTCTCAAAACTTCTGATTTGCTTATTAAAAGAGGAATTCTGACTGCCTCTACTTGCATTCTTTGTTCTGCTGAACCTGAATCTCACTCTCATATGTTCTTCGAATGCGATTTTTCTTATGATATACTGAAAATTATCATTCCACATTCTGATTTCTTACTGCAGAGACTGATACTTCACCAGTTATTTTTACATCTTGAAGAAAGGAACACCTGCGGCAAATGAAAAACTATTACTTTATTATGACTTGCACTACTACTTATTTCATTTGGAGGGAAATGAATGATAGGCTTTTTGGCAACACCTTTAAGAATCACTTGAACATTGTGGATAAAATTAAGAAAGCTGTCATATTTAAGACTTCAAAATGGAAGAGTTTACACCTATTTCAACATTTATTATGCTGAATGATCTTTATTGCCTCTCTTGGTTCGATTCAGCTTTGTTTTGCTGGGCTACTTCCAATCCGATTTTTTGGCCTGCTATTCTCTCTATTGATTATTCTGATACCCTTTTTTTTTGAAGAAAAAAAAAAAAAGATGAAGCTGATACCCTTTATTGGCAACCAAGGTATCATCAAGATGCAAGGTTCTAACATAGTTGTTTTGATGGACAATGATGAATGCTAGTCCCCACCATCTGCTCCTTTGGAAGGTCGTCTTGGCAACCAGGAGGTCTTGATGCTCATTTTTCTGTGGGAGGTTCCGTTTTGGGCATTCTGAGTCCATAGCCTTGTTTCCCCTCTTTTTCCCTTTTCCCTTTTTTCAAGTATTATTTTTTCTCACAGCTATTATTTTTTTTCCCTCTTTAGCTGGTGAGATTGTTGTTTTTCAGCTTTTACTTGTAATCTCTTTCATTTTATAGAATGGGCTTTACGCCCCAAATTTTCCCCAAAAAAAAAAAAAGCAGGCTTTTATTTCAAATTAGCTTTCATCCTGCTTTGATTTCTAGGTCATAATAATATTTTTTATTATTTTTAATAAATTTATATATAAGAAACAATTTTTTTTTTAATAATTCTAAAAAATTTATTTTTCCTACTTACAATTTTATAACTAATTTTAAAAATTTAGCAATTATTATCACTATTAAACAAATCATAGTATTTTTGTCTTAACTAATAGAGGCCAAAGCAAGCTAAAAACCCTAACCATATTTTTAGTGATCCATTTTGGACTACTACAACTTTTGTAAATGTCGTTAATAAAGTTGTGGAGAGGAGTATTTTTTTTATTAAACATTATTGCAAAAATGCTTTTCAAGTTAATATATATATATATATAATATTATATATATATATAATATATATATATATATATATATATTATATATATATATATATATATATAAAAGATGGCCAAATAAAAATTATGATTATGTCTCTTCTATTAACCAAGGCCACGTTCATAGTCCCTCTTCAAAAGGAGTTTGCTTAATTGTCGAAGGAGGTGTGGTCCTAAGGGATAAAAGAACTAAGAGCAAGATTTATGCTCACTTTCCTTTTATGCCTCAACTTTCCTTCCAAATCCGCTTTCACCTCTACCCACTCAGGTGAATTTGAGTTGAATTAACCTGGCTTTGACAAAAGTCTTTGATTTTTTTCGTCAAAGAATTACGGCTTATTATCAATATGATATAATCGCCAATAACAATCTGTATCAACAAATAATAGTTGATAATCAAAGCTCACAACTAATAGACTACGGCTTCGTTTGAGACGGCTTTCTTACTGTTTCCTAGAAATCTGTTTTAAGAAACAGTAAGAAAGTCATCCCAAACGAAGCCTAAGAAGAACTGCATACAACTGAACCTTCAAGTAGCTGCCACAAACTTTCATTCAAGTGATTTACAGACATCAATTGAAAGAAACATATTATTTTAGTCCATCACAACATTCAAGTGACAAAAAAGTTCTTCAACAACTAAGTAAAAAAAATAACAAAGCTACATGGACATATTCTAAAATATTAATCTGCAAACAGTTGGGTGCACTAGTGGCCACCTGAATCATATAGCACCAATGACTTGACAGAGTCACAGGTGAGTGAGGGCAATCAAGAAGTTAAATTTCTACCACAATGTGCAGGCTTCCTTTGGTCATTCCAAAATGATCTGATTCATTTATTGTTTTCATCAGTAACTTGATTTCTGGTCTTCAACGAAAAGCAGGAGACTTCATGTACCTATTTAATTAAAAACTTCGGCTTTGTTTGGGACGGTTTTATTATCGTTTCTTAAAACAACTTTTTAGTATAAAAATTTAAATTTTGTATTAAAAAGCTGATTTAAGAAGCAGTAGGAAAACCGTCCCAAAAAAGCCTTCATCTGTACCATGTGACCAGGGCTTTTCACTGCCGCCTTCTTTTCCATGGCTGGAACAAATTCTTCATAGTCTGCAAAGTTGAAAAGATTAGGAATAAAGATCTTTATCACTTGTTGTAGGATATGTCATATTTCACAGTAGCCTTAATGTTCCTACTTTTTAAACATCAATCAGCAATAAACAATTAACTTCAGGTCAGGATGCTCACGATAGCCCCCACATTATCTTTCAAATTTTGCATATAGATTTGGATCTTAGAATCTTCCATGGTGCAGTAACAAAGTTATCATTTTTCATTATCATTTACCAAAATATTAGTCAACAAAAAGATGATTGAATGGTTAGAATAAAAAATACCAATTATCATCTATTTGCCACCACTAATAAAACTTTGCTTTTCCAGTCCAAATTTGGTATTTTTTTCACAGCTTATAGAAAATAATAAATGAAATATACATACAACAAAGTAAATTAAAAAAAGGACAAAACATTGATACGTAACTATTCCTTAAAAATTGCATGTTGCATTCATTAATAAAAGGAAAAGGAGTACAAAAGCAATATGGAACTGGAATCTATGTCTTCCCAAATCAAAAAACAAAAGGGGAAAGAGCTACTCATAAAAATATAACCATCCATACATGTATGACGCCCAAAAAAGAAAGCAAGAAAAATAGCAAAGAAGAGCTCATTTGATTTGCAATAAGGGGACTCCCAAGCGCATGCCCCAGGGATTAGTATGATAATCAAAGAACCACTCCAGACGGAGGGGGATACCGAAGGAAGGGTTGATATGGAAGTGGTAGGATTGTAAGGGAAGACAAAAGCTCAAACTCAAATGTATAAATGTAAAAGGACTCATATAAACAGATAAATAAGTAAAACATATAACTAACATACCTGAAAACATGAGAATGGTTGCCTAGGATCTTGGTCGACTTGAATATGGGGTATATGTTGTATGTTAGGCCAATCAACGCCATTCTCTTCGCACCGTCTTCTTAGCATAGAACATTCTTTGATTACCAACGTTTTCACACCATCAGGTAATTTGGGAATAGAGGCAAGCGACACTGAGTGAATCTCCACAACATGAAGCGAAGACAAAAGATGCAGTTCATGTGGTAGTGACTCCAACATAGGGCAGAGATAAATGCGAAATTCCTTGAGATTTTTTGGGAGATCGATCTTTGTAAGTTGAGAGCAAGAATAAATCTCTAGATATTCTAGAGAAGAATGATTTGTCAATCCATCAATGGAATCAAGATCATTACATTCCTGAACTTTCAAATTTTTAAGAGAAGACAGACATTCGAAAAGTCCTGTGCACTCATCTTGAATTACTGAGAGTTTTGAAAGAGTTAATGAGGTAAGAGAGGTGAGCTGCTGAACCCATCTGAGCCTTGATCCTCTGTCATTTTCCAGCAGTAAATCCTGTAGGTTTAGGAGAATACTACTAACAGAAAATTTTTGACAGTTCCTCAATTCAAACGTTGCAATGCTAGATGGGAGGTATGACGGCCATTCCAAATTGGGACAATCAGAAACGGACAGAGCAGTAAGGCAACTCATCAGACCTGCTCCTATAAACCAGCTTTCCAGATTAGGCATATCAGACAAATCAAGTGTTTCTAAATTTTTAAACCCTGAAAGAGTATTGCCTAAGTTTTTCACTCCATGCAGACTCTTTAAATGGAGAGTCCTCAGTGAAGGCAGATTCCACACAGATGGGAGAGAAGAACAGAGTTTACAATTGATTAGTTCCAATTTTTCTAACTTCAGGAAAGATGGATTTCCAATCCAATTTGGAAATTCCTTTCCATTGTAATTTTCTACACACAAATGCTTGAGATTCTCATCAGGCTGGAGTCGATCAATCACATCTTCTTCAGGCAAATTTTTTGATTTTGTGGATGCAACATCACTCCATCTCAACATCAAAGAATCAATGTACCGTTTGCCACTTAAATTGGCTGCCTCTGCATCATTGACACTAACTACATTTTCAAGTCTAGTGATGCAAAGTTTGCCACGGAGGTTTAAGTCCTTCAATTCTCCTAATAAGCCACACTCGGGCTTTGATCCCACAGCAAATCTTGACAAGTGTCTTAATAATTTTAAACATCCAATACCAGGCGGCATGGAAATGATATCAATTTGTCGATCCCAACTATCCCAATCAAGCTGCAAACCAATATGTCGCAGGTGAACTAAGTTTTTCAGGCCTTTTGGTAACATTTCTAGCTTGTAACAGTTTCCAAGTTCTAAGGTTCGCAAATTCAAAAGATTGCTTACAGTTTCAGGTAGCATCCGTATGCTGGTACTATGAAGTCCAAGGTGCCTGAGAAATTTTAAATCACCAATGGAATCTGGCAATTCATGAATTTGAATGCAATTGCCTAGTTGCAATGTCTGAAGATGGTACAATTTGCCTATTGTCTCAGGTAATCTTCTTATGTTTGTGCCATGCAGACTAAGGTAACGTAGAAGAATCAAATTGCAAACAGAATCTGGAAGATCCTCAAGACAGCTGCTACTCAAATCCAGTAAGCGTAGAAACCTTAGTTTTTCAAATAGATCTATTAAGTCGTCCTTCAGGAGTTCCCCATTTTTACCATACAGCATGAGTGCTCGAAGACCTTTGTTCTTAAACATCTCATTAAATTTTACCGACTGCTTATCAGGTTGATATAATAATCCATAGCGAGCCATTCCTGATTCGCCATGTATAGTGTCATCCTGATTTACTCTTATACTTTCATGTCTGATATAAAGAAGATGCACTACTTCATGGATCAATGATGGCATCTTGTACTTTCTACTACCATTAATATTACTATCAGATGCTTGGAAGAATGATCGCTTCAGCAGATTATCAAAGTATCTTTCACCAAGATCTTCAAATTGCATGCTTCCTTTCCTCTTGCTCTTTATTAACTTCGCAGCCATCCATAGCCTGACTAACTCATCCTTATCAAATTCATAATCTTTTGGGAATGTGGAAGAGAAGGCAAAACATTGTTTAAGCTTTAAAGGCAGATGATCATAACTGATCTTTAAACTTTGTATAATAGCTTCTGCAGCTTCCTCATTTTCCAACAATTCGTCTGATAGCAGCTGCCACTGGTCTGGATTTGTTTCAGAGCACAAAAGGCTACTTATAGCTTTTATTGCTAATGGAAAACCATGGCACTTCTTCACAATATCTCTACCAATAGCTTCCAGTTCTGAGTCCTCTGTGAATACAAGATCCTGAAAGAGCCGCCAACCATCATCAGAAGATAGACCTCGTAAACGTAATGCATATTCAGTTTGCATTCTATTTGCAACGTCTTCATTCTGCGTGGTAACTAGAATTTTGCTTCCTTCTGCTGCAAACATCAAAGGGGTTCGTAGCTTCTCCAAAAAGTCAAAATCTGTACTCCACATGTTATCCAGAACCAGTAGGAATCTTTTGTTTGAAATAATACGCTTAAGATGATGTTGAAGCAAATCTAAAGTGGAATCATGGCACTCATTTCCCTCCTGTACTGCTTTGATCACCTCCTTTATAGTTCTGATCAGGTCATAGTTCTCGGACAGACTAACCCAAATCCTCGGATTAAAATGATTTTCAATTCGAGCATCCTTAAGGATATTGCGAGCAAGTGAAGTCTTACCAGACCCACAACAACCCACAATAGAGATTACTTGAACCCCATCGCCGCCCTTCAATTTCAGCAATTCAGCAACAACTTCTTCTGTCTCTTTTTGCCTGCATGATCAAGAGGGTTTCAGTAGCTTTGTCAGCGATAAAATTAAGAATTTAGGAAGAATGGTATTGGTTACAGCACTTGGCACAAATTTTTCGTGAGGTAATAAATGAATTCATGGCATTAGAAAAGGTAAGATGCAAATTAATGATTAGAAAAAAAATTTGGAAAATTTGAGAGTCGAGCACCACAATCAATGCAATAAAAATGCAGCTCGCTTCTATCATTCTTAACCATTACCTGTGATGAATTCTTGAAATAGGAAGAAGGCGGGAAAAACAGAGAGACACAGGAAAATAGAAATTGTATGTATTCTGCATTTGGCGTACAGGAGAGAGCATATATATAGACAATTACAGAAGTTAATTACAATTAAGGACAAGTGCTGAAGTACAGTTTAGTGCTTTAATATCCCCTCTCAAATTAAGCATTCCTTGAGTGAATGGTTAATTTGGATCGTAAAGTAGTAAATTGAGTTGTAGATAGTGATTTGGTTAGAATATCCGCGATTTGATCGTTGGTGGAGATGTGCTCAATTTGAATTGCACCTTGGATGTCGAAGGCGACGGCGTTAAGGTCACGGAGCCAGCAATGGACGCTGTCGTCTTCGATGTAACGACGCTGTTCGGCATCGCTGTCAAGGGCCCTGATCCGTTTCCTAGTTCTTTTGAGTTTCATGAGATCCGATTCCACGGCTTCAATCCTTGCTTTCTCTCCTTCCCGCTTGGAGATGATGCCGACAATTTTGTTGGCAGCTATTTCGGATGCCTTTTCGAAGATGAATTTGATGATAGCCTTCCCAAAGTCTTTCAGCAAGTTGTAGGTAAACTCCATGGCTGAGCAGCTTGCAGGAAGGACAAGAGAGGACTGGAACTAGAGACTAATGGCTCTACTCGAGGAGCGGAGGGTGATGAAATTATTACGTGGAAGAAACGCGGGTTGACTTGACTTGCACATAGTCAAATACTAGTGCTTGCTACTTCAACTACATCAATTATACACAATTCTCTTTGGCCTATTGGTTGAGAGTTTAGGCTTCCAATTAAGAGGTCCAAGGTTCGAGTCTATGTGTATGCGTTGTGTGTATGAATTTGCCTTAAATTACTTAAATGTCCCAAAAAAAAAACTACATCAATTATCATTAAAAATATGTTTTGGTTGAGATTTAATAAGTTAATTTAAAATAAAAAATAATTAAATAAAATACTATTTGAATAAATTATTTTGAATTGATAAAATATAAATACGTACCATATATTTTTTAATGATTCTCTTTTTATATTGATGTTATTCAGAGTATATGTATCATTGACTATTTAGTCAAATGCGAAGAGATAAAAGATAGATTAAACACTTCCAACTATATATCCACATTACCACTGATATTATCTACATATATAGTCACTAAGTGTATTAAATGAAGATCTGTTATATTGAAAATATCATAAAATTATTGATGAAGAAAAAACTCATTAATACTTCATATTTCATTTACACAATTAATAAAAAATTAGAGAATTTAGTCATACATGAAGAACAAGTGAAGCATATTCATTTTCATTAATTACACAAAAGAAAGAAAGTACAAAAAAAGATATCACCGGATGGGTTCAATGACCTCCTCTACACTTTTCATTGAACTTACAGAATTGATTCCACAAACACAAGCTAAACACTGTGATAAATGTATCTAGTACTTCTCGGATTTCCCTTAATTGTCACTCATAAGAAAAAAACCAAAGAAGCACTATAAGACTGAAATTAAACAAGTAATTAAACTCTTCTACTAACATTACAAACAAATAATTATAAAAAATATATATAGAAAATGAATTCTAGTGTCGCAGCGCTCGAGCACTTGCATTGTGGCGCCCATAAAATGAACTAAAACCTCAACATTAAAATATTTCCTCCACAACGGCACTTGACGACATGAATCCGTTGTTTAATGAATCTACGTGTCGCTTTGCTAGTAGATCGTGTCCTAAACAATTACAACTGTAGCGCCGCAACGCTGCTAATGATTGACCACTGTGATGCCCACGTATTAATGAATCTAAGTATGTGGTTGAATTATTACTTCACAAGGAAAACTTCTTGAAAATGTATTTAATCTCTCTGCAATAGGTTATAGAAGCAGATTTTGACTATTCATTATGCTGCATTAGACGAATCCTTGGATCCGCCCCTGCCAACGAATAGACCCATAGAGTGTAGACCTACTAAGTGACGAGGGTAGACCTATTGAGTGATGAGTAATCCTTGACCCTTGACAAATGCAGCTCGCCTTCGATGAGTGCACCAAATTCCTCGTTCAAGAAAATTTGAGCTCGAGGCCATTGGCATATTCAGATATCGACATTAAACACTATACAATCCATTATATTCATGGTATATTAACTCAAGCTAATGAAATACTACACTTACTATCTCTATTTTTTTCATAAATATAAACATATATTTAATATTAATATATAAACAAAATCAATTTAAAATATTATTGTTTTACATCTCTTAAAATGTATTAAAAGTCCAAACAGCCAAATGTGCGTAAAACTGAAAAAAGGGCACTGAGGAATAATTAATATTAATATTTGGGTCAAATTAATTATATATTTAAGTATATCATAAATTATACATAAAAAATTTGATAGGTGCATGTGATCATAATATTTTTATGTACAACAATTATATATATAGTTTGAGGCTAAATGAATTTATTTAAATAAAATATGAGAAACTAATTCATAATTAAGAAATAATTGATGACTTAACATAGTGTAAGAGTAATAAAAAATTTTACTGAATTTTCCTTTAAAATATATATATTTTAAGTCTAATATGAAAAAAAAGTATATATTTAATACATTTATATTAGAGATTATAATTTTATTATATATTTATGAAATTTATAATACAATGTGTTTTATAATGTTATAATTAATATTACTCTTATATACTTAAGTCAATTTATATATTATGAGTATTTTAATATGTTTAATTATATTATCTAATAATTAAATTATATTTTATCTTTTTTTTTATATTTTAATTTTTTTCTAAAGATTTCATATAATTCATTGATTTTAAAAAAAAATTAAAAGATTTATCTCTCATTTTTTTCTAGTTGGGGATTTTTATTAAAAAATATTACAACTTAGATTTATTTATTAAAATTAAAATTATTCTTATTTATAACAAATATATATATTCAAATTAAAATAGGAATATTAAACATATGAAATATCTTTCATATAAAATATTATTAGCTGGTATTTGCAATGGCAAGCAGGAGTATAGTATTATTTTAAAAATCAGTACAGACTATGTAAACATAGATTCTGTCTTAGTATGAATTCAATGAAATTTTCAGTTTTCTCAAATAACATATTTTCTTTAGGAATAAATATGTTAATCTAGGAAATTAAATTCTTAAAATCACAAATAGTGTCATGTAACATCTTCAACACCAAACTTCTGTTTCCACAATAAATTACTTTTTTTTTTAACCAAGAAAACATTGAACACATACTTAGAATGCATTAATATGTTATCCATTATGATTATTGAGCAAGCCATAAGATTCTTAGTGGATGATCGGCAAGTTCAACAGTCGCCCAGCAGAATTGCACGATGATGATTGGCCAACAAAAGTAGCGGTGTGATGGCCGACTGATGAAGCTCTTGGTGTGGCTCATCGGATTTCGTCTCATCAAGTATACTAATCAATTATAAAACTTACCCAAATTTGGAGATAAATCATTTAGTCATCTAAATATCTTTTGAAGTTCTCAATGTATACTTTCAAACCATGATTTAGCTCAGTTTAAACTTCAAATGGATCATTTTTTTTTTGTTCTCTAGGTTTTTTATGCGTCCACAGGTTAGTTGAACTTGTTAAGTTTGCTAGAAATTGAAGTTCAAATTGACCTTATGTAAAATTAATTTTTAATTTCAATTCAAATTAAGTAAGAGATTCATGGTAACGTCATACATTCTTTTTTTTTTTTATGTATGCATTCCTAATTTCTTCGTTATTTTTAAAATTTATGATTTTTTGTTAGGTTAGAAAAAAAAAATTATAAGTTTTAATAAATAAAAAAAATGATGAAAATATATATCTATATCTATACTATCTATTATAAAAGTGACTTGAGTTTCCACCCATATTCAATCCTGGCCTTTTATTTTTTTTCTTCAAATATTATCCTAACCCTTCATTTTATTATAAATAATTAATAAATTTGAAAACATAAAATAATTATTTAAAGAGTGCATTAATTACAAATAGTGGTTATTAGATTCAATTTTCCTCTTACAAGTTACAAGAAAAAAAAAATTAACAGCTCGATTTATAACCTTTCATATTCCAAACTATAACATTCTCGCATCCAATCCAAGGCATGAGAAAAGACAGGGAGATGTCTCTTCAAGTTCCAGTATAAATGACAACTTCAAATCTATACTGCTATTATAAAAATCATTTGAGTTTCTTCCGAAACATAATCCTAGCCTTTCATTAATTTTATTTATCAAACATAAATTTCAACAATTCATTTTCCACATTAAATCTTGGCATCTTTACTTTTCATTGTATTTCTATTTTTCTTTTTTTTGTTTCTCTGTGGTGTTTTACTTCTACCCCAACAATGAGCTTGCATCGAGCTTATCTACAATGACATCCCTGGGAACATGCGTCAAAGTGGATAGGCTTTTTGTGAGGACAAACTGAAATTCCCTCAAGATATTGCAAATGAGAGTTTCCCCAAGCTCAATTTGTCCTGCAAGGCTTTCTTATTTTTCTTAAAGTAGTTTTCTAGAACAAAAGTTTTAATTTTTGTACTAAAAAGTTGCTACAGGAAGCAGTAACAAAGCCATCCCAAACGAAGCCTAAGACTTCGGTTGGGGCAACTTTCTTATTGTTTCTTAAAGCAGTTTTAGTACAAAATTTTTAATTTTTAAATTAAAAAACTGTTTTAAGAAATAGTAAAAAAATTGTCTCAAATAAAGTCAGAATTGCAAGAAGATAAGTAGATAACTATAACATCATAATTGAAGTTTGTAGACAAACTCAACCTCCCTCACTATATGTAAGCAACATCTTGGTTTTGGCACCATTGTTGTAGTTGTGGGCATGCACTGATTTCAACATTGTTGGGATTCAACATATCTGGAAGCAATTCATCATCGAGACAAAGTTGAGGACATTTGCTTATTTTCAAGAAATGGAGGGAGGCTTGCTTTCTCAATCCTCTTAAGAATTTCAGATCTGAACAACTAGAAATCTCAAGTGAAGATAGATTCGTTTCATTGATGTCGAGAGTTTCAAGCTTGTAACATCTATCGATGGCCAAGTACTGAAGGTTTTCAGGAAACCCAATAATTAAAACAAGGTTTGGGCAGTTGCTTATATCCATGTCTTGCAGAGTGATGATTTTATGTAGCCCAACAAGTTCTTCGAGATGGGAGCAGTCCCATACTCTCATTTGCTTTAGTCTATTGAAGGTTTCATTCCATCTGATACACTTCAAATGAATAGAGGAGCAAATGTAGAAGCCCACAATTCGAAAAGCAGGCCATTTTTCTATTTGAAGAATAGCTCCATTGTAGTTCAAAACACATATGTTTTCAAAGAATGAATATGCTTCCTCAAGCCATAACTTGATCTGCTCACCACAATGAACAAATAGGTCTTTGGGGAACTCCTACAGGTTTAGAATTAAAATGCATTAGTAATGACAATTTGACAAATTAACAAAACATAATCGATCCATTGTAGTAACTTTCTCACCTTATTGTTGTAGGGTATGTTACATCTTTGACACCAGTCGATGAGCTTTAGACAATTAGAAAGTTCTAGCTGAACATGAAGCATGAAGGGAAGTTGTTCAGGTGGTGGGAGAACAAGCTCAAAACAATCAAATAGCTTTAGTTTTGTAAGGGAGAAAAGTTGTTCCAGCCCAGGCAAGCATAAGAGGCTGGGGCAGTTGCTTATGTGCAAGAACTGAAGCTTGTATGGCAAACTGTGATCTGGTGATTGGGAGAATTGAGGGCAATCAATTATCACTAATTTTTCAAGGGATTCCATCATCACTAGTCCAGGCAGACATGTTAGAGCCGTGCAATGCCATATTTTCAAGAGCTTTAGTGCAGACAAATTTTTGTATGGAGGAAAGAAGATCAGACTTTGACATGAATACAGATGCAAGGTATGCAAACTGCATGGAATCCATTCATCTTTGGGGAAATCACTTTCATTAGACTGATAGATATGTAAAGTTTTCAAGGAGATAAGATTCTCTGAGCCATAGCGTGATATTATCCCTCTGGCGTATCTTATGGTCATCTCCTCCTGCTTAGATAATCTCTGTTGTAGTGAAACAATGACATAGATCCTCTTTTAAAATATAGGAAACAAAAAATAAAGGATTTATGAATAGATAATGTTCATGGATAAAAGATTTGTGCAAAAAATGAAAGTCATGAAATTTGTGGTATGATTTCAATTATGCTATTATTTGATTATTGTTTTATATATTCCCCTCATTTTTTATGTTCATCTAGTACAAGCTATGATATCAAAATAAAAGCAAAGAACTTGAGGACTGATAAAGCATACCTGAATAATTTTGAATCCATATCTTTGACACCACTCTTCTAATCCAGGGCAATCAGCAATCTCCAAAACACTAGGCATGATTGAAAGCTTTTCTTCTAAAGGGAGTCTAAGTTTCGGACATAATTGTAGCTTCAATTCCTCAAGTGAACAAAGGTCTTGCAGGCCTGTTATTGATGTCAACTTCCAACAATTTTGGATCCATAGAAACTGCAACTTGGAAGGAAGTCTCTCCTTTGCAGAGATGAAGAATTTATAACACTCTATTATTTCTAACTTTTCAAGTCTATTCAAACTGTATAGCCCATGCAATGTTGTTATTTCAGAGCATTGTCTGACAACCTGTCTTCTAAATGAGGATGATTGTACTATTTTTATATCTTTTACCTTAGCACAATTAATGATGGAAATACTTTGAAGACATGGGAGATGTCTATCTAGCACTCGACCTGATCCATCCCATTCATTACAGTTTTCAAGGGTTATATCTCGTAACTTAGACCATGCGGGATCTCCAACCCACCACGGGAACCGTATCCCAGGGTAACCATCTATCTCTAATTCTTTGAGGTTTTTGTGAGGCTGCAATGCATCAAGCTTGGCCTCTACCAGTTCAAAAGTTTGTTTCTCAAATACCAAAGGTTTAGTAATAAATATGTAAACATCAAATGAATGTTTAGGTACATTCCTATAATACCAATCTATTAATAGTCCCCAAATGTGCTTCTTTCCAATAATATTTGTCTTCTTGAGACCCTTAACATCATGTGCATTATATATATTATCGATACAACAGCTCCCTGTAAGGCTTTCTAAGTCTTCAATCTCACCTAGTCCACCACCTTCTAGGCTTTGCTCAATCACCCTTACATGTTTTAAAGTCTGGAGATTAGTTAACTTGCTTATCCCACATGGCATGATAGAATCATATGGTAGAATCAAATGGCGTAGGTTAATGAGGTTTTTTATGCTTGTTGGTAAATTTATAGATTGATCACATAAATTCAATTCCAGTACTTGCAAGTTATGAAAGCTATGTAATGAATTGAATAAACTTGAAAGAGGAGAGCCAAAATATAGATTCAGTGCATGAAAGATCCGAATAAAAAGATAGCGTAAATGCTTCAATGAGGCAATTGAACCAAGAAACTTTAACAAGTTTGAATCATACTTAAAAATATTGATATGCACTGCTCGCAAGCTTATTGAATCCAAAAGTTGAAATTCATTGATTATACTCTGGTTATAACAAAATATAGAACGAAGAGCAACATTCCTGCCAATAAATGGGTACACTGAAGTGCCTTTTAGTGCTTCTACTTTTGCTGATTGATCATATATAGCTAAGTGGCGAACATTATTTGATATGAATTTATTTTGGTTGCCACCCTCCAATTTCATTGTAATGAACTCATTGCCCGAAACAGAAACTGCCAGATAAAAAATCAAGTCATGCATGTTAAAAAAGTCATTGGATTTTGCTCCTTGAAGAAATGATCTCCCCAAGAGTTCATCAAAATACTCTCTTCCTACCTCCTCCATAGTCTTGCTTGTTTTTTTTGGTTGGATATAGCCTTGTGCCATCCACAACCATACTAGGCTATTCTTGTTAAGCATTCTATTTTTAGGAAATAGGGAACAATACCTAAAGCATGGTTTCAAATGAATAGGCATCCTTTGATAACTCAATCTAAGAGCGGGAAAATGTTCTTTTGTCCCAACATCCAAGTCCCAAAGCTCGCTTTCTAAGATGCTCATCCACTTATCTTCATCTCTTTCAAATCTGAGATGACTTCCAAGTAGTTTTATAGCCAAAGGCAATCCACCACATTTTTTTACGATTCTCTTGCCAATCTTCATTAGATTCTCATCATCACATAAAGCACATTGCTGGAACAAGTGCCAACCTTGCTCTTCAGAAAGAAAGCCTAAATGAAAGATGTTCATAGTCTGCATGACATCCGCAACCTTTTTATTTCGTGTTGTCAACAAAATATTCACAATGCCTGCATTGTGAAAGGGGACTTGGAGGGACTCCCATAGACAATGCTTCTCATTCCACACATCATCGAACACCAAAAATATTATTTTAAATTTCATGAGTTCTTTCTTTATAGAACTGTGAAGATAGTCGAATCCAACATTCTCCTCAGATGATTTGCCAGTTATAGATCTGTATATCTCTTTGGTTAATTTCATAAGGTCAAAATCCTCAAAAACATAAATCCATAAACAAAGATCAAAATACTGACGAATTCTAAGATCATGATATATGAGTTGGGCGAGCGTTGTCTTCCCCACACCCCCCATGCCAACTACTGGGATGACTGTAATTTTATTGTTCACTTGTAAGTCTGAGAGCAATAGCTTCACTATATTCTCTTTCTCACTTTCTCTCCCAATTATACTTGATTCATTGACAAGAGAGCTGGTAAGCTGAGAATTTTGTGCATTGACAGTTCGCCTCACGCCATCTTCCTCACTTAAATGGAGTCCCTTTCGGTCCCTTTCAATCTCATCGAATCTTTCCCGAATCTCCCTTAACTTCTCAACCATGCCTTCAGTTTATTGGAACTTGAGAAGATGATGAAGTTAATATATTAAGACCTTCCACCTGCTCATCCTGATCATAATGTTCATCTTCGCCTCGCTTATTCTTTCCACGATGATAATACTCTTCTACATCTCTGGCTTCCATCTGGATTGCCAACGCATCATACTCATACTCATCGATTACATCATCAATGTCATAAGCCAGGAGCCTGAGCTCTGAAAGCCATAACTTCACAGATCTATCTTGTATCTCCCTTTCCTCTGCATCTTCAAGCACTGCTTCGATCCTCGACATCATTCGCATTATCCTCTGGAAGTCATCTAGAGCACTACGTCGTGTAGGTTCTACTGATGAAGATGAAGATGAAGAACCATCCAAAGATGGCTCCTTGCCTCTCTCCGGAAGATCTAAAAGAGTCCACAACCTTGACTTTGCCCATCTGCTGAGCATTGCAATAGTATCGGCCATGGCTTCTTCCAAAGATTAGAATCAAATATCCCTGCCATCATTAAATTGTATAGTAAGATATAATAAATCTTCCATTATATTTTAAAGTTGTTAAATTACCTCTCTTGCAGCTGAAAGCAAACAGATCAAAAGCTAAAGCGGAACAAGTTTGATAAATATAGATTTTTTTATCAGATTCAGAAAACTATCAAACCATGATTAATCTGATTCTCGTTATTTTCTATGCTTGCAAAAAACAATTTAAAATCACAACTGAGAATTGAAGACCAAAAACAAATCAAAATCACAAATCATTTTGATCACAGTAGTACAGAAGAACTAGACGAGAACAAAATTACAACTGAACGCCAAGATGAACGAACTTACCTCAATAAATCATTGAGCAAGGAAGGCAACTCTTCAAAGCTCCAAAATTTTCTCAAGTATTTGATCTGATGAGGTCTGTGCAGTCAGTCTATAAGACCAAAATTTAAAAAAAAATTATTACATACAGCCAAAATCCAATCTATAGGTTTCGTTTGGGACGTCTTTCTTACTGCTTCTTAAAACAGCTTTTTAGTACAAAAATTAAATTTTTTGTTATTTTTTAACTAAGAAGCTGCTTTAAGAAGCAATAGGAAAATTATCACAAACAAAAATAAGTGTAGTAATAATATCAAAATTAGATGATTTTTAGCTTGCTGGATACGTCTTATCGAGATGTTTGATTTTATTATAAAAAAATACTTTTTAGAATCATTTAATCAACTAATTAATATTAAAATTTTATTATATTTTAAATATTTGATATCAGCTCATTTGTAATTCAGTGAAACAAACAAGAGTAGATAACGATATAATTTCCAATATGAATGAGCTTCCTGTGTTGTGAAAATGTTTTTTTTTTTGGTGAATAATGTTGTGAAAATGTTAATCCAATAAAATAAGAAACAAACGTAAGGAAATAATTTTTTTTTTTGGTGTGGGGAAAATGTTAGGGGCTTCTAACGGCCAAATTATTAGGTCCGGACATCGGATAGAAAGAATCATCCGAATTTTTCTTTGTCTATAGTCAAAGCGCAGTCAGAGCATAATCAAAGCGAAGCTGCTACAGCACATGCGTTTTGACTGTGCTTTCACTATAGGCAGAGAGAAATCTGAATGATTCTCTACATCAGGTGTCCGAAGATAATAATTTCTCCTTCTAACGGGAGCCACCGGGAGGAATTTCAACGTGTGTCGTGCCATTATCAATGACATGAGAAATGGTATGATGGCCTGCTGAATGCCATTAGAGATCACCTTTGTCACTACCATCAAACAATAATTTATGTCTTCTTCAGAAGAAATTATTTAGTGCCGCATTCGGATGAGAATAATTGTTTGGACTGTGAGTATATATATTATATGTATATAATATATATTGATTCGAAAGCATGGTTACTCATCATATCCGAGCCATTCTTTTTGTCCGTATGATGCACTAATCTTTTACGAAAGGAGTTCTTCTATCAAAAGAGGCCTTAGAAAGAGTCTTCTCCAAAAGGACCCAAGCTAATTAGAATAAAGTATAAATTAAATTCTCTTAAATTTACTTGGGATGCTTACATTGCATATTAATTTATTTTTCACATTAAAATATTTTGCTCGTTATTAAAAAAATAAATTCTATAAATAATTTTTTGTGTGACAGCATTAAAAGAAAATTACTTAGTAGATGTGATGCAAATTTTATTATTATTATTATTATTATTATTATTATTATTATTATATATACACTAAGGGTTTAGGGATAGAGTAGAGCAATATTTTAATAAGTTCAAAAAATAATAAAAAAATACAAATTAATTAATATTTAAATTTTTTTAATTTTCAAGAAAAGTTTGAAGTTGAAAATAGGTACATATATTTATTATTTTAAAGAAATTATTATTAATTTATAATGATGTTTAGTATTTAAATAATTAACTTTATATATGCTAGAGAATATAAACTTTAATAATAAACTTTTATTTATATAGTGTAGTAGGCATGAGATATTGATGGTGGCTACCATGTTGGAAGTATAAGAGGTCAGCCATGAGTCATTAGAGATATTAAAGTAAAAATAAATTTTATTCTAGCAAAGAAAGGATTACAACATCGATCAAAAAATAATATACATTAAAATACACCAAAAGATAGGAAAATAAAATAACCTAGATAAAACAGACAAATAAAGATGCAATAAATGAGTCAACGACGGACTTAGGGTGGAATCCCTTACAACCAACCCGCAGCCAGGTACGGACCATTCATTGGTAATAGCCACTCATCAACAACCCACACATGCAACCACCAAGCACAAGGGCACACCACCAAGGTTGCCAACAAGCCCAGGCCAAAAGGGAGGAAAGCAGGGGGCCGCCTCATCTTCGTCCAAAACGTCAATAAAGCCCACAACAACAAAAGCGAGAAGAAAACCCTAAACCTATTTCTTCTTAGATTTATTGTTCTGTTTTTTACCTCCGCCACTGGAACTATACTTATCATCATATACATTGTCATCAAAATCATCACCCTCCCCCAAAAAAGAAGTGGAAAGGGTCTCATCCAACTCCAGCCAATATGATTGAAACAAAACAGAGTTATTCAAAGGGCGAGATAGATGGGCTTTCAAATCTGCATTAGACATAATGGAAAAGGAATATCAACATACCCCCACATTCCCCTTCGATACATTCACAGAAAGAGACACAATTGACTCAACATTAACAGGTAAATAAGAAGCCAAATTAACAGTCAAACTTTCAACCTCCCGTGCCACAAGCTTCAAAGGAATATAGCCATCAAAAACAACCAACGCCTGGGATGGAGAACTAGGGAGATCCCCACCAGAGATATCCTACAAATCACCCGAATCAACTACAACAATCTCACAGGAATGGCTATCTAGAAGATTAAGACCACAATAGTTATCACTCAAATTTCCATTCACTCCATCACAACAAACAATCTCAGGCTGATCCGAAAGAGCAACAAAAGGATCAGGCTCCTTCACCACAATAATGGAATCACCAAAAGTTATAGCAGAGTTCAATGTCATAGCATTAACCCCCAAACAATCAGCAACACTCCCAACTACAACACCAACAGAACTTAAAATATTAGCAGCTTTAGCAATCTCCACCCTACAGGTATTAGGGGTGGTAGAAAAAGCCCCCTCCCTAACACACTATGGAGCCAGTTCCACAATGATAAGGGTGGAAACAACAGTGGTTGGGGAAGGAAATTTGTAGGAATATAAGGAT
The DNA here is from genome assembly GCF_001605985.2 of Dendrobium catenatum. Classification (NCBI taxonomy): domain Eukaryota; kingdom Viridiplantae; phylum Streptophyta; class Magnoliopsida; order Asparagales; family Orchidaceae; genus Dendrobium; species Dendrobium catenatum. Next base: position 958,457 of record NW_021318735.1, read on the forward strand.
CATTTAGAACCAAAGGAGGAGGGTCCACAACGAGAACATGTCTAGGAACCACAGGAGGCTTAACAGAAGCAACAGCCTGCCTCAAATGAGGAAATAGCTTAACACATTCAGACTTCTTACGCCCCACCACTTTATAATGAGGACAATAACTAGGAAAACATTCTTAAACAACTATCTGAATGTAGCCTAATTTCTCAGGACCAGGCCAAACCGAATCAAGATAAGTTTTAGAAATATCCATTTCCACAAGGATACGAACTACGGATGGCCTCGAACCCATAGAAATTGCAATATTGTCAGTATGAAGTGGACTGCCAAATAAAGACCCCAGACCAAAAAAGTATGCGAGGAGAAAATAGGTGTGGGCGAAGCTCCGGAAAGGAAATCCAGACAAGGACGATCAGAGAATTGGGGTTGTTGCTGTGGTGCCACTTTTTGGATTTCTAGACTTTGGATTTGGATGTCAATTTTGCTCTGGTTGTGACGATGACTGCTGGATTATTTCTTTCCTCTACTTGGAGTTGTTTTCGGGCAACTTGGGTTGCACTTGGTGGGGAATGCTCGTTGGGATGCTGCTCGTTGGATCGTTTGGCCATTAATTTGGGTGCTGTTATAATTGTTGGTGTTGATGCAGTTGCGATTTCCTTTATTTTCCTTTAATTTTTATCTTTAGCCTTTTCTTGTTTTGTCTTTTCTTTTCCTGTATTAGGTAGGATATAAAGCTCCTAAGTTTTATTTCAAATGTTGCTCTTTTAGTGACCTTCTAATCCTCTAAGAACATGTATTTTTTTTCATATTTAACGCATAGGCCCCGCCGTAGGTTCTCCCTAAAAAAAAATTATATGATAGTCATTCTCTTTATAGAAGAGGAGATCACTGACAAAGAAGGAGATCATCAATCTTCAAAGAGATTGCAGACGTCAGTATTAGTGTCACGGTAGATGTAGAACTTGTTGGAGATGACGGGAATTAAAGTTGACATTATTTCTGATTTTTATGATGGGTGTCAGCATTGCCATTGATAGTGTGCTTCAGCCTTATTCACGAGTTAGTAAGATTCCGAAACTTTGATTTTAGAATTGCAATAGGTGCTCTTAGAATTACCTAAAGCCTGTCAAGCTCACAGCAACACAAGAAGGTAATTGGTTGAGGCCTTATACAATCTATATTTAAGATCTCAATAGCAAACAATAATGTCTCACAATGCATAATATTACTAATTAGATCTCTCAATCATTCTAATTAAATCTTTCGATTTATCCAATAATCAAATCCAATTAATGTATCAATCAAATCTCCAATTAAGCTGTCCAAAATGAGGTCGATTTGGACAAATATTGTCAAATCAACACTTTTTTCTTGCAAAATATAAATTTCATTTGAGACAACTTTCTTATTTCTTTTTAAAGTAATTGTTTAATACAAAATTTTTAATTTAAAAAACGTTTATATTACGAAGCTGCTTAAAAAATTATAAAAAAGTTGTCTCAAACAAAACCATAACTATCTTGTAAATATGAGTTTATTATTATTATTATTATTATTATTATTATTATTATTATTATTATTATCTTATTCATTAGAAACAAACAAAAAGTATATAAAATAAATTGAATTTAATAACTTTATTTGGATTGACAAAAAGTAAAAGTAGTGAAATAACATCTCAATATGAATTAAATATAAGCTAATCATGAAATTATGACCGTTAATTTCAAATTTTAATACTTCAAATTTTTTTTTTCTTCCATTCAAACTTAGAGCTATATTTTCCATTATTCAGTTCACACTACCTTTCTTTTGCTTCCCGCCAATTATTGCCAATCTATAGCAAAGCAAGAAGAAACTAAATGCCCGAAAGCAGCAGGAAACTGCCTGAGAAGACATAAAGAGAAGAAAACTCTGTTGCTTTCTTCTGGATATTTTTATGTGGAAAATAAGGCCCATTTCACCAAACATTAAATGCCATTTCATCATCTTTTCCACCAAAGCTAACATCTTTTCCTAATTTCCTTCAAGGAGAAGACTACAGAGTGCGATCAGAGTCATCTCCTTCAATCCTAGGAAGCCGCGTTTCTCCTTTTAATCTCCCTCACCAGTGACCTTCCAATTCTATAAGAGATCAAGCAAGCAAAGCTGGTCTATCTTTCTACGATCAATTACTTCGAAGATCGAGAAAATGACAGAAATAGTAGCCACCAGCCTCCTCAGGTTTATCTCTGAAAAACTGGCATCAAAAGCTATTGCAGAGTTTGCAATGCAGATCGGCATCGACAAAGAACTTCGAAAGCTTGAAAGGACTCTTTCAACCATACAAGATGTGCTTGAAGATGCTGAGGCTAGGCAGGTGAAGGAGAAAGCTCTTAGGAGCTGGCTAAGTCAGCTCAAGGAGTTGGCTTATGATGCCGATGATGTGCTTGATGAATTTTCCTTCAAAGCGGCAAAATTGAAGAAAGCCAACATGAAGGAGAAGGTACGCAACTTACTTTGCCTCCCTAAGAACATTGCTTTTCAGCGTAAGATTGCACTGAGGGTGAAGGAGATCAATGAGAGATTGGATGAGATTGCAGAAGTAAGATCTAAGTTCCATCTCAAGGAAGGAGTATTTCGAAGCTTTAAGCTAGAAAGAAGCATTACAAGTGAAGAAACTGGTTCCTTTATAAAGGAATCAGAAGTTTATGGAAGGGAAGTAGATAAAGAGAAGATAGTAGAATTTCTCATGAATACTTCCGTTGGAGATGATATTGGCGTAATAGGTATTGTTGGCTTAGGAGGGCTTGGCAAGACAACACTTGCAGGGTTAGTCTACAATGATGAAAGGGTTTGTGGGCACTTCCAGAAGAGGATGTGGGTTTGTGTATCTGAGGAGTTTGAACTTAAAAGGCTTGTTAGATTGATTATAGAATCAGCAACAGGAAGTGAATTTTCTCCAATGAACATGGATGCAATGCAAAGATCCCTTATAAATCAACTCCAGGAGAAGAGATTTTTACTAGTTTTAGATGATGTGTGGAGTGAAAGTCATGAAAAATGGGATAGTCTCAGGGCTTTGCTTACAGTTGGTGCAAAGGGAAGTAAAGTCATAGTAACCACAAGGAATGAACATGTTGCATCCATAATGGGCACAATTTCTCCTTACCGGCTATCGAATTTGTCGTTCGATGATTGTTGGTTGCTGTTTGAGAGGAGAGCTTTTGGCAATGAGGTTGAGAGGAATCCAGATTTCGTTGCGATCGGAAAGGAGATTGTGAAAAAGTGTGGGGGTGTTCCTTTGGCTGCAAAAGCGTTGGGTGGCCTATTGAGATTCAAAAGAACTGAGAGTGAGTGGCTAGCTATCAAGGATAATGAGCTATGGAAACTTGCTTCTGATGAAAACTATGAGGTTTTACCTGCTCTAAAGTTGAGCTATGATCATCTATCTTCGTGTTTGAAACAGTGCTTCGCTTATTGCTCAATATTCCCCAAAGATTTTAATATAAATACTACCACACTGGTTAAGTTATGGGGTGCTGAAGGCTTCCTTGAGCCATCTGCAGGGCATATTCACTGGGAGCAAATTGGTTTGCAATGTGTGGAAGAGCTGCAGGCAAGGTCACTCTTTCAAGTGAACATGATAGAGCAAGGAGGCGTCATAACACAGGTAAAAATGCATGATTTAGTACATGATCTCGCTCAATCTGTTGCAGGTATTGAATGTTCAATCGTGGATGATCTCACTCAAAGATATCCTTCACAAAATTCACGCTATGTTTCTTTCATTTGCAATCAAAAGCCACTATCTGCAACTTTAGAATTGCTACGTGATGCAAAGAAACTGCGAACGTTATATTTGGATTACAGAAGAAATGTTGACAGAGAGACAGAACAGAGCGTCCAGGAAGTTCTTCATGTTATATCATCTGACATTAATCTTCTAAGAGCTTTGCACTTACAAAGTTATCCCTTAAAAGCTCTGCCACATACCTTCAAGAAACTCAGGCATCTAAGGTATCTTGATCTTTCTAGCACTCCTCTTGAAATCTTTCCACAGTGCATCAACACGCTACATAGCCTGCAAACACTTAACCTCTGCAATTCTGAAATCAAATCAATACCAGACTCAATCGGTGACCTTCACAACCTCTGTACCTTGAAAATTAGCCATTGCTTTAATCTTACATCATTGCCTGGTTCCATTGGCCGACTCAACTGCTTACGTGAATTAGACTGCTCTCGCACCAAAATAAACTCACTTCCTGAATCAGTTTGTACTCTCTCCAACCTTCATACTCTGGGGCTTGAAGATTGTTTTTTCATCCATGAGCTTCCACATAACTTGAGCAATATGAAAAGCCTTGTCAACCTCAACATACATGGATGCATTAATTTAACTTGCATGCCTATGAATCTCAGGAAACTGAAGCAACTTCGAACACTTCCAATTTTCATTCCTGGAGGGAAGAACAACTGCACCCTCAAAGAGCTGGGTAGTTTGAAACTTGAAGGTATATTGCAGCTGAAAAATCTTCAGAATGTGAGGTGCGTTGAAGAAGCCAAGGCCGCGCAATTGAGTGAAAAGCATAATATCAGGTCACTGAAGTTATCTTGGTTGTGCAATTCTTACATAAATTCAGTGGAAGCCTTCGATGAATATGACACCATTGTGGAAATTCTGCTTGCAGAAGATGTACTTGAAAGCCTCCAACCAAGCAAAAGCTTAGAAGAGTTAAAAATAGAAGGATATGTTGGAAGAGCTTTCCCTTCTTGGATGAACTTATCACTTTCAAATCTTGTCCGTCTCACACTAGCTTGTTGCGCTTGTGAAAAAATCCCAACACTTGGGCTGCTACCCCGCCTCCAAGTTCTTAACCTCGTAGAACTTCCTCTAGTCAAGCATCTAGGTTCTGATTTCTATGGTGGCGCCAATGCATTTTCTTCGTTGCAGGAGCTGGAACTAAACTGCTTGACAGATTTGGAGGAATGGTGCAGTGCAGCAGGAGAGAAATTTCTCCCTCGCCTTCACACACTAATTCTGCTGGACTGCCCAAAGCTGAAAGCTTTGCCCTCAGTTTTCTCATCAGTTGAAAATCTCATTATGAATGTGGACGATAAGCTGCTACTGTCTTCCCTGCAACATAGAGGATTTCCAAATCTGAAGCATTTAAAGATGAAAAACTATGATGATAAAGACCCGATCCCTGAAATAGTGACAGAGCGTGCCGAATGTCTCATTAGCTGGACGATGGAAACAAAACCAGAACCCAAGGAAGGTGATCCTACAACTATGTCTACTTTCAACTTTGGCATGGTAACTTTGAGGTTTGAAGAGGGAAAGGGCACAAAGCAAAGTGGATCCATTCCTCTGTTTCTAGGTAGATAGCAATGTTTTCTATAAATAATATAGCTATTTTATGTTATTTTTGCTTTAAGAAATGCGAAGTTATTCAGAAAGATCAAAGATAATTATGGTTCTTTTTTATTGTATTACATTCAAGCAATCAAATTATGTAACATCTAAATGTCATCAAAATGGAAGCATTATCATTCATGGCATTATAATTTGAAGATATCAGTGAACAAAAATAAATGGCATCTGCCACTATAATGTTATCTAAGGTTTCGTTTGGGACAGTTTCTATTGCTTCTTAAAATAGCTTTTTAGTTTAAAAATTTTAAAATTTTTATACTAAAAAACTACCTTAAGAAGCTGTAAGAAAACCGTGCCAAACAAAGCCTAAGAATATGAACATACAACAATTGTGATCTTTGTGTTAGTTGTATGTCAATTTGTATAGCATACAGTTGTTTTTAAAGTAGAATGAACAATATTTAAGAAATTGTTATTTCACATATCACTGAATCAAATAATTAGCATTTGCTAAGAGTTGGATGTTATGGTAAATTTCAGTGCACTAAATATATAACACCTTAATATTGGCTTTAAAAAGAAGAATGCACCAAATCATTTGGCGTATTCACCTCGGCCAACCGAATTAAATTTTTAAATTAATGTAGCAATGCGCCACGTAGTTTGACACATTCAATGGAATGCGCCAAACAGAATGACACATTTAATTGAATGAACCAAACTCTTGCTTATTCTGAATACACCAAACAATCTGCTTGCTGCATTCAATGGAATGCACCAAAGTGTTTGACTTTGTTTCTTTTTAAATTTTTTGTAATACACTGTTTCTATTCCAAATTTAATTAAACATCATGCTCTTTCTTAAATAAAATTCTTTATATATCTTATACTTCAATCATTATATTTATTTAGATAACACTTTGATATTTAAATCCTAACAAAAATATCATTAATATTATTAATCTTTATAAATGAAATGCATCATATTTTCATTTAAAATATTATATAAATAAATATTAAAATTTAGATCTTAGCTATATAATTACATAATAATCATGTGATGTGCATTTAAATCCCTCTAACACAATATGGATATCTACAACAGATATTTGCTGAAGTTCAGTTAATCATAATTGGCCTCTAATTCTTATTCCTCATAAAAAATTCTGCTGAATTGGATGGTTCACTTTCATTATCACTGACTTTGGCATTAGAAGATGAAAAAGATCCTCAGGTTGAGCACAATCGAGCTTAAGATTTCATTTGGGACAACTTCTTTGCTGCTTTCTAAAACAGCTTTCTAATACAAAATTTTCTTAAAAAAGAAAATTTTGTACTAAAAAATAGTTTTATAAAGTAGCAAAAAAACTAACCCAAATGAAGCCTAAGATGTGTTTTGCATGTGTATTATTGTATGTTATGCACAGAAAAATATAAAACAGAGGAACTATAAGCATAATATGAAGCTTGCAAAGGCATTGATAATATGAGAGGCTCAGGCAAAGATAGTTTTTTTTTTTTTTTTTCATTTGAATAGAATGAATACTAACGGTAACAAATTACATCCTACTATGACAAATCAATGAAAAATTATAAAGCATTGCTCTTTAAGTAAAAGATCTATAAGATAAAGCTAAAAAATTGAAATAAAACATCTAAAAGATTAAAGTTTCATTTGGAATGACTTTTTTACTGCTTCTTAAAGCAACTTTTTAGTATAAAAATTAAAAATATTATACTAAAAAACTGTTTTAAAAAACAGAAGTAAAAAATTGCCTCAAACGAAGCCTAAAATCATAAACCCAATTCAAGCAACTAACAAAACTTCCTCCATAACATGCCCTTGTGCCATAAAAGAAGAACTTTTACGTCACCATCACTTAGCTGTCAATATCTTGACAGCTGAAGCATTACAAATACGGTGTAATGCCACAATAGAATCACCAGACTTGCAGAGTCCGGTTGCCTTCGCATGCCGAAGAGCAAAGTCAAGCGCTTCCTCTGTTGCTTCAGTATGAGAAGGCTTTGCTGATCCTTCACTTAATACTGGAATCACTCCTCTATAAACAAGGCTGTGCCTTGCCGGAGCTTCGTCGCTGCAGTACCAGTCGAAAGAATCACTATTTATCTTTATCTCAGGAACCACCACAGACAAGATGGGCACTTCTGGCCTGTACTTAGCCACTAGTTTTGAAGCAGTCCCTCCTCTCGTCAGTACAAGAATAAGAGCAGCTCTGACAGACCCTGCAAGTCGAACGGCAGACGAAGCAAGGCTCTCCAATGGAGTACATGGCGACTCTGTTACAGCCGTGAGTGCTTTAAACACAGCGTAATAATCCACAAATGATTCTGCTTCCTCGCATATCCTTGCCATAGTCTCAACAGCAAGAACAGGGTAAGCACCCGCAGCTGTCTCGCCGCTGAGCATGACACAATCAGTGCCATCAAGAACAGCATTGGCGACATCTGTAGCTTCTGCTCGGGTGGGACGAGGAGACCTGATCATAGATTCCAGCATTTGGGTTGCAGTCACCACTGGCTTCCCTTGAACGTTGCATTTGTGGATCATTAGCTTCTGCGCAAGGAAGATTTTCTCAATTGGTATCTCCATGCCCAGGTCTCCTCTGGCCACCATGAAAGCATCAGAATTTTCAAGTATATCATCAAAATTCGCCACCCCTTCTTGGTTTTCAACCTGTATATTAAAGCCAATTGGTTGAAGTTTTGATTTTGGAAGTAAAGTTTGAATCTTTTTTGCTACCAGCATCGCGTACCTTCGACATAAGCATGACAGACTTTGCATGATCACCCAGAAGCTCTCTAACTGCAACCATGTCAGAACCTTTTCGAACAAAGGAGAGGGCGATAATGTCGATTTTGTTCGGGATGCCCCATTTGAAGATATCTTCTTTGTCTTTCTCAGTTAAGGTGGGAAGATCAACAACAACTCCTGGAAGATTTACGTTCTTTCTCTCACCGAGAACAGCAGCATTTTCGCAGCGGCAGTGAACTAGACCATGCTCCTTATCGCAGCTTATCACATTAAGTGAAATTGTGCCATCAGAACAGAGGATGATACTTCCAGGTTTTACATCCTCCGCCATTTTCTTGTAGCTCATTGATATCATGGTTTGGTCACCCTCTATACTATAATCTGTTGTTATGGTGATCTCTTGATTTTTCTCAAGCTTTATGGGCTTTCCATCTTTCAAGAATCCTGTTCGGATCTCAGGTCCCTACAGTTTTAACATTGTGATCAAAAGGGAGAAACCAAACGATTTAGAAATGAAGAAGATAATGAAAAGGGGGAAAAAGGTGCGACCTTTGTATCGAGCATTACAGCGCAGAGTATTCCTGTTCTTTCCATGGCAACCCTAAGATTATCTAGGGTTTCCTGATGGTACTCATGGGATCCATGGGAGAAATTGAATCGCGCGACGCTCATTCCGGCCCTAAGCAATTTCTCGATCATCTCAATCGATCGCGATGCAGGGCCGAGCGTACAAACGATCTTCGTCTTTGGCCTTCTCATCACTTTATCTTCCGCAACGGGGCTGAAAATCTTCGACGTCTCCATTGTTCACGATCTCAAAGAACAAATAGAGGAGAAAGATGAGATCTTTAATGGGAAGCTTGATATATATAGGGAAAGAGAACCGTTTCTTGAAGTCTGTTGCAGGACGACGGGAAGAAGGGTAGTTATTTTTGTTAAGAGAAACAAAAATTTGCTAAATTTTTGAAAAGTTCCGCGTACAATAAAAAATAGAAAGAATTTGTTGAGAACATTTTAATCAAAATGTTTTGAAACTCTTTAAATTTTTTTTAAGAAGAGTCTAATAAAAAAAATACGTATTCAAAAGCTTATGCAATAAATTTTCAATTTTCATTTAATGCAGGGTTGATAATTTATGAATGTGAATAAACTTTTGGCCATTAAATTTGATTTAAATTTATGGTATATAATTACAAAATACTCAAATCTTTGAGATCAAATTACTTTTAATTTTTTTGCTTTAACACTATTTTATTCCAAAAAGAAACCGTGGGGACCGATCGGAGCAAATATAAATGGAACCTCCTTATTTACTTAGATAACACTTAAAGTTTTAATTATCAATAAAAAAGACCACTTAACCCCAAACATCGTTTAGTTTATGTCTCAGTTGTCTTGCATGTGTTCTCATGACGTCAATCATGTCGTTGTTGTCACCTTCGCACATTGCTGGTCCCGTCGCATTGGTCGCACATTGTTATACATACATAGCTCACTAAGGCAAAATAATGATGATGTCAACACACAGAAAAGAAAGTCATGATGGAACTCACTAGGACAAGGCATCGATGACTTAGACGTAGGAAGTAGCAATGGTGCTCACTAGGGCAACACATTGATTGCTTAAAAAAAAAAGTCAATGGAGATTGTTAGGGCAAGCTAAAAGAGATAAAAATGTGTTGGATTATGCAATTATTGGAATTTATATGTTTTTTATTTTAATTTTTTTTTATTTTTTTTGGAATTTATATGTTAAATGAATAAATAAAAAAAGTTTTGATTGTTATGTATATAAATCCTTGAATAAAATATTAAAATTTAATAAATTTGGAGCATCAACTCAATGAGATACAGACAACAAAAAAGCTTTTATCCCTACACACGGGTCGACTATATGAATCTTTCTTTCCTATTATATCCTATTAAGAATGAAATTCTCATTTCATTTGGGATGGCTTTCTTCCTGCTTCTTAAAGAGTCTTTTTAGTACAGAAAAATTTAATTTTTTATACTAGAAAGCCGTTTTAAGAAGCAGGAAGAAAAGCCGTCCCAAACAAAGCCTAAATTTGATAAAAAAATCATTTTAATGCTTTCTAACAAAGGATTTATAAGACTACATCTATCTTTGTTAACATAGGCTGAATCTTGTGAAATCCCGCTAGCGGGATACAGAACAGAGAGAAAAGAGATAGAGGGGAGAACCAGGCATGAAGAAATAAAAGCCGTATTCGATTATCTCTAATAACTATTACAGAGCTTGCTTATATAGAGGTTACATACAAGAAACTAAAGATAGTACAAACGGTAAGTAGAGGAAAGCCAATAAGCTTTTGACAGGTGCCTTAGCATTCTCCCTCAAATTAATCATGATGTGAGCGAATGGTTAATTTGTTCCTGAGATTTTGAAATTGTTTCAACGGGAGAGGTTTGGTGAGTATGTCTGCGACTTGGTCGGTTGAGCTGATGTGTGCGGCATGTATATCTCCTTTCTTGATGTGCCCGCTAATAAAGTGATAGTCAATTTCTATGTGTTTGATATGGGCGTGAAATGCCGGATTGTTGGCAAGTGCGATGGCGGAGGTTTTGTCGAAGAAGATTGTCGTAGGAGCGATTTGAGGCGTGTGAAATTCTACCAGTAGTCGACGAAGCCACAAGATGTCGGACATGGCAGAGGATGGTGACTTGTATTCCGCTTCAGTAGATGATTTTGCAACTGTATTTTGCTTCTTGGCAGACCAGTAAATTAGGTTCGGACCAAGGAATGTGCAGTATCCAGTAGTAGACTTCCGATCGGTAGGATCGGCCGCCCAATTTGCATCCGTGTATGTGTGAAGTTGTAGATCACCTTGGGTGATTGGTAAGCCGAAGTTGAGGGTGCCTTTTATGTAGCGTAGTAGTTGCTTGAGTGCATGAAAATCACAATTGCGGGGATGGTGCATTCGTTGACAAATTGTGTTTGTTGCAAAGGCAATGTCGGGTCTTGTGATTGATAGGTACTGTAATGATCCTGCTAGTTTATGTAATAGAGTCGGATCGGAGAAGTCTTGTTCATCCTGCTGGATGCCTGCTTGCAGTCGAAGAAACCTGCGAGTTGGAGAAGTTCATTTGCATAGAGACTTTGAGTTAGAAAATAGTTATTGGAGTTTTTGATCACCTGGATCCCAAGGAATAAAGATACATCGCCGAGCTGCTTCAAGTTAAACGCAGAGTGGAGCTGGCTAAGTATTTCTTGGAGCTTGATGTTGTTGTTTACGGTAATTAGAATGTCATCTACGTAGATGAGAATGAACAGTTTGGTGTCGTTGTGTGATAGAAGAAAAAGTGACGGGTCGGCTTTGCTGTGAATTAAGCCAAGCTATTGTAGAAAGGATGTAAACTTCTGAAACCATTGGTGCGGGGACTGCTTTAAGCCATAGATTGATTTATGTAGTTTGTACACGTTGTGAGGATGTTGAAAGTCTTCAAAGCCAATGGGCTATCTCATGTAGACTTCGTCGAAAAGATCGTCGTGTAAGAAAGCGTTGGAGACGTCTAGCTGGGTGACTGCCATTGATTGTTTGTTGCTATGATGAGTATGAGATGAATTGTTACCATTTTTGCGACAGGGCAAAATGTATCGGTGTAGTTGACACCGAATTGCTGTGAGAAGCCTAGGGCTACTAAACGGGCTTTATAGCGTTCGACGTCGTCGTTGGGTTTGAGTTTGGTCTTGAATGTCCATTTGCATCCAATAATAGGTTTGTTTTTAGGAGGTGACACAAGGGACCATATGCCCTGCCGCTGAAGATCTAAGTATTCTGAAGACATTGCCGCTCTCCAGTGTTTGTGTTTGGACGCTTGAGCATAAAACGTAGAAGAGTGTGTTGTTGTAACAGCCAAGGACAGATCAAATATCTTTTTCGGTTTTGTGATGCCGGATCGTAGTCTAGTTTGCATAGGGTGTTGAATAGGGACATTGCTACTGGTTGATGGTTCCAGGTTACTTATGGTGATGTTGTGGGATGTAGAGGTTGACTATTCGGGTGGCCGAGTGGGTGCAGTAGGAGGGATGTGCTGCATAACAGAAGGAGGCAGAGTGGATGTAGGAACAAGAGTTAGAGGAGAACATATTGTGGGTTTAGGTGACGGGATGGGAGCTGCAAGTTGTTGTTGAAATGGAAAATGATTTTCGTAGAATTTTACATGTCTTGATATATAGAGCCGATTGGTTTGGACATCCAGACAGCGATAGCCTTTGTGCTGTGTGGAATAACCCAGAAAGACGCAGGCTTGAGATAGAGGTGCGAGTTTATGTTGAGCATAAGGTCGAGTCCACAGAAAACAGAGACATCCAAATGTGAGGAGGTGAGTGTAAGTTGCTTGGTGACCGTGAAAACAGGAATAGGGAATTTTATTTTTAATGGTTGAGCACGGCAAGCAATTTATAAGATAGTTAGCCGTTGAAATTGCCTCAGCCCAAAAATAGGGTGGGAGGTGAGTGGCGTGAAGAAGAGAACAAGTTAGTTCCAGGAGATGTCTATGTTTTCGTTCGGCGACTCCGTTTTGTTCCGGTGTGTGAGGACAGGTTATTTGATGAACAATGCCATGTTGTGTGAGATAGTTTCGAAACACATTGTTTGTAAATTCACCGCTGCCATTCGTTCGGAGGGTGTGAACAGTGGTGTTGAAGGTATTCTTTATTAAATTTTGAAAGTGCTGAAACTATTTTGATTAAAAAATATCATTTAAGTATATATAGTTTTGAAAAATATTTAATTATCTTTGGGGATATTTAATTTTTAAAATTTTGAAATTGAATGCGTCATTATGAACAGTATATCACCTCGGGAGGTGATCATATCGTTCTCTAACGAGTTCATATTTTAAAATTTTAAATTCATCCGAATTATCGTAGTCAAACTCAAGGAGGAACGACATATGATCTCGTAAGATCAAAATGACGTTCAATCAATTGTTTAACTATAACAATTCGGATAAGAGATCATTAATTTCATAATCAAAATAATGATAATAAAATAATATATCTT
>NW_021318735.1:971703-982129 GCF_001605985.2 Dendrobium catenatum
AGAGAGAGATCGCAACCATGCAGCAATATCCAAATGCGAGACCGCACGATGCAGCAATATCTGATCAAATAAAGATTCCTCGTTGACACCCAGCGCTGCTTGGATCCACATCGACACGGAAGAACATAGTTCCTTACATACTAAATGGCCTCCCTCCCACCTATAACGCTCAAAACTTCCATAAGCTTCATCTACAAACCCATCTCTCTCGATGATCTATAATTCTTTTCTATGCAGGCAAGAAACAATTTACAGCAGCATATCCTCAAAGACAATCAAACTCGGCAGGTTCTGCACTACTATCTAATAAAATTATGCAAGCCGAGGGAGACCCAAACAAGCCACACGCGAACAGAACTACAACCTGCTCCACAATAATCGAGCAGATACCTCCAAACTCGATCAAGAAACATCAACAGACCCAACTGTCAGATCTGCAGAAAAATGGGGCACTCAGGGCTAAATTGATGGGCACTGATGCACCTCAACTATGCTCCACCTTCCACCCCCCAAGCTCTACCGTCCAACATCAGTTCTCTCACAACGGACTGGATCTTGGACTCCAGAGCTTCTTCCACTCACCGCCGATGCCTTCTAACCTATAGCAAATCACACCATACCAGGGATTTGAACTTGGTTTATCAATTGCCAACGGCAGTACTCTGCCATCAAAACTCGGTCAAAGGAATCATTACCTCTATCCGAGTCAATCGTAACTTCAATTTACATAACATTTACAACGTTCCGTCACTTTCCCATAACCTGCTTTCAATTTATCGTTTAGCATCTGACAACGACATTTCAGTTTTGTTTTCATGCTATAATTTTCATAAAGGATCAGTAACACAATCAAACGCTTCTCCGCGGTCGCAAACACAATGGACTCCTACCGTTCAAACTCTACCCACCTATTCGACTGCCTTCATGGCCCCACTGTCCTCACCTCTCTATGGCATTCCAGACTACGGCCATCTTACCTCTCGCCACTCTTCCACCACACATTAACCCACAACACCAACCAACACACAACCAACCCCTCACACGCCTCACGATAACACAGCATTGTACCTCTACTTAGACATTTGTATTTCCTTGCAATGTATAAAAAACACGACCATACAACACCACCATTACTAAAGTATCTCTTTTTGTCACAAAGCTTTTTCAACTTGCTTCACTCAGACGCTGGGGCCCGACGCCCAATCATCTATGAATGGCTTTCGCTATTACACGCCTAGTCACTTATCTGACTAACGATCCACTCGACACTTTTTCTTGGCTATACTTACTACAATTCTAAAGATCGCATACATTCACCAAGTTTTTCTGTTGACCTCATTTTTGTAATGAGGTCAACTCCGGCCAATCTTGACCCACATCGACAACTCAATCTGACTCATTACTCCGACCCTAAATCATTTATCTTCAAAACTAATCTAATCTCCTATGCATCTTCATGTTCAACCCTAGGACCTACTTTAGTCTAGGATTCTTCTAGATTTCAGATCCACGGATCTACTCTAGTCCTCAGGATTCTTCAAACAAATTCTTAGCTTCAGGATTCTTTCTAGTCTAGGATCTTCTAGACCTCCATAACCATTAGATACTACTAGAATTATTCTAAGTTTATGGTATATGCCCTAAGATTCTCCTAGATCAAGACCTATGATCTTCTCAGTCCTAGAGCTACTAGAAATTAGGTTCATTTAGATCTCAGATCAATTAATATATTAACCAATCCTGGCCTTAAGCTAACCCAGATCTCAATTCAATCCAAACCTCAATTAAACATCCAGACTCCACGTCTAGTTCAACGATCGATCTAATCTCATTCAAACATTGATCTTTGTTTCTGATCAAAACTTTAATATTAAATCAATTAAATTAATGATCCTCCAAAATGATCACAAATGATTTGGATAAATCAAACCTTAATTAACAAACTCAAAATCAGATCAAATCCAAAATCCAGACTCCAATCCTAAGTCCAAGGCCTTGTCCTAAGGCTTTCCGGTTTTTACATTCAAAACCAATAAATTGACATCGATTCGCGTCTTTATTTCATACTGATGGACCCATCGTCTCTGGAGGCAACCCTCCAAATTTGATCCATCTGAAGGTCTTATATCAGACACACTTTACTAACATACACACACACGCTCTCGCTCACACACACACATTAAATATTTAACAGCCTAAACGCCACATAGACCTATGCCACCCAACTTGTGAATTTTGACCCTAGAGCCTTCACCAGCAGCCTCTAGTACTTCCCAGACCCTTATTATGAACTCATTGAACATTAAACTGCATTTTGGTTAAACCCACTTTGACCCCTAGTTGACTAGGGGTCAAAGACCAAAATATCTTAAGGACTCAAACATTGGATTTCAAACCAAAACGACCTCCGAATTTCTTATAACCACTTCCAGCAAGTTTCAAATATCAAATCAAACCTGTTTCAACCCAACCCAAGATCCTGGGTCAACCTGGTTGACCAAGTCAACCTAGGTTACCAAATAGGCCCCTTTAAGGTCAAATAGGTATTTTGACCAAAATTGACCTTTAAACCATAAAACCAACACCTCTAATAGACTCAAAACAATCAACAAACTTGTTAGCCCAAATTCGGATCCTGGGCCAACCTGGTTGACTAAGTCAACCTAGGTTGACCTAATGCCTTTAATGTTTAAATATGTTATTTAACCTATTCAACCCATTAACACCATTTCAATGCTTCAAATTAACATTCAAAAAACATGGGCTAACAATGCCTTAAATTTTGGCCAATTCAAATCTAGTTAAAATTGATCAAGTTAACTTATCTAAACTTGGTCAAATCTCACAAACATTCACTCATTTTGCTCATATAGCCAACCAGAAAACCTTTTAAACTCCTTTTGAATTATTCCAACATCAATGCAAAATATTTTTTATGCCACCTCATCAGCTTATGTGCGCATTTTGATAGTCAACATGATCTATATGGGCCTTTGGAGGGGTCAAAACATGTCAAAATATCATTTAAGCTTAATCCCCTCCTTCAAAAATCTCTCCAGCTGTTAGGAATCTCTTCTAGAACCTCCCTAGAGCACTTTACAAACCTTAGATCAAAATCCAAATGGACTCTATGTCAAGCCATGTGCCCCAAAGGGCCAAAATATAGGTTTTACACCTCATGTCCTTTGGTCCTTTTGATTCTACCTGCTCTCACCAATTTCTAGCACATGGCATGCATCTAGGAGCTCATGGCAGTCATCCCACCATCCAAATCACTAAAATGGGTTTGAATAGGGCAAATATCTTAAGACATGCATTTTAAACCCTAACATCTCTAAATCAATACATCTGATCCGAGCTAATCCAGCCCTAAAAACCTCAAAAAACCTCCTTTCATATCATCCACAGCACTTCAAGCTTTCTCCACCAATCAAGCCTCCAAAGCCTTCATTGGTGAAGAGGAGGAGCCTAGAGGAGAGAAAGAGGAGTTTCAAATATAAACTTTCGATCCAAGGAGATCCAGTTTGGTGTCTTCATGAGAGTTTAGATAATCACTGCAGATTTCCACAAAGCCCAAGAACACAAAACCGACGGTTGGATTATAAGTTATTCGCATTTTTTAGTTTAATTTTAATTTTAAAACTGTAGCAAATCTACTAATGCATGAGCCTCCAAACTTCAGGTATGTTAGATCCATGTTGCCCTCTAGCTACAGTTCAAATTTCATGGCAATTTTCGTTGAGTCTTTTTGAAAGTATGAGCATTTGCAGTTTTCTAGCTTGGTCAACCAGAGCCGTCGATCGCGCCTTCAGGGAATCGGACGGCCCAGATTGGTCTGTACACCGCATGACAGGGTGCTGAACGCTGTTAAGTGGCGGGCCAGCCCGCCACGCTGGCGCGTTCTCAATTGGGCACGCGCCAATCGCGGTCAATTTGAACCAAGGAAAAATTAAAAAAAATGCCCAGATCTTCGCAAAATTCATAGAAAATCGAATATTTCACAAAATTTGACGTTCTTGGCTCGTTGGAAAGGTAATTTCATGTCGTATTTAATCAAATTAAATCAAAGTTACTTTGATTAATGTATTGTGAGATACTTGCTATTATGTGAAATTATGTTATTTTGTAATTTTCTTCTCTAACCAGTGATCAAATGGAGCCCAATTTTGGTGGAATATATTGGGTATCCTTAGGCATGTTCACTAATTTTTTCTAAGGTCGATTACCCAATGATTTTCGTGATATGAAATTTTTAAGATAAGGGTTTCATTTTGGACCTAAATTTTGAAAAATTCATAATTCCTTAAATTCTCAATGTTTTTCTGTGGTATTTTTTTTGGTAGGAGCATTTATGCAGGGTTTAGACACACACATTTCCAAAGCCAATTTGAACAGTAGAGAACCTAGGAAAAATAATTAAGGACAAGGTCTAGAAAACTTAGAAAATCCCTAGAAAGTCCCTACACACACCCCAATAGGGTGAAACTTGAGAAATTAAACTTAGTGAATTTTAAACCTTAGGTTCAAATTTCCACACCAATTTGGAGTTCATCTAGTCAGATAATTAAAAAATCAAAGTTAACGACCCTTAATTAAGCTTTAAACACTCAAGAAATTCAATAAATCAAGTTTATAACTACAAAAAATACCAACAACCCCTCAAACTGACCTAATCATTTCCCTTAAATCAATAAAATTAAAATCCCATCTATCAGCATCAAATCAAATCTTAATTTAATTACATTGAAACCAATCGTTTAATTAAATTAATAATTAATAATTTAAAAATTCCAAAAAAAATTCCCAGACACTTGTTAATCTCTTCTTGGTCATTCTGACCTTTGGAGTTGATTTCAAGGAGTTTGAAAATTCATTTGGAGTAAAATCAAGAAAACCCTTACTAATTAAACAATTTTAAAAATTCAATAAATACATCAAACTTTGAAAATCCATAACTAACTCTAGAAAACTCCAAATTCGAACCAAACTCAAAAGCATTCAACTCAAGATAAGTCTAGTATTTTTATCAAAAATTTCAAACCTTCAAAATCAAGATCAAAGTCAAAAAGTCAACTTTTTGGGTCAATAGCGGTCAAAATCAGTTCAAAACTTCAAACCTCGTAACTAATTGTAGAAAAATCCAATTTCAGCATACTTAACCTTACTAATTGATCGTATTAAGCGTCTAGTATTTTAATAAATATAACTTTCTAAAACACTCAATAATTAAAAAGTCAATTTTGGCCCCTTGCTTAAGTGATTAGAATAATCCAGAAATTGCCTAAAAACTCAAAATCACTCTAAAAATCAGAATCATTAATCAACCTTAAATAAATTCAAATAATTAATACTTAAACTCAAATTTAAATATTCCTTCAGCCTTTTCACTAACCAGACTTCGACAACTTTAACAATTTGCCCTTCTTAGGACATATCAACAACCACAACAATAAGCGGCTTATATGCACACACTTTAGATGATTTGCTAGGACACCAACCTAGTTTTAGGATAGGCGGTGTTTACTTTTTCTGTTGTGTGCCGGATTTTCGAGCTTTCACTGGCATGCTGGTTGTTACTTAGATTGATAGAATGTCCTGTTTTATTTATTGCATCTGTGAGCATTTAAATTCAAATATATCAAACTGCTTGAGAATGAATATCAACTGCTTGAGATTGAATATTAACTGCTTGGGATTATTTATCTAACTGCTGAATTAATTAAGGATAACCCGCAGGACTCGATCTAGACTTTTCAATTTTGCTTAATGTAATTTGATTATAATTTGGTTGTATTTAAAGTGACTTGACGTTGGGATGTTTAGATCCAACTTGAATTCAAAGAGGAAAGACATCCCTACCAAAGGGAGAGTTTTCGTCCATTTTGGAAGATCAAGTTTGGATGCTCTTCAAATATCCAAAGAGGAAAGATAAACCCCAATTCAAGGGGAGTTTCTTTTTAATTTGGATATCCAGAACTGACGAATCAAGATATTCGTGGAAGACGAAGAAATGGACGACAGAGAAGAATCTCCAAATCTCAAAGTCACTTGAGTCCTAGGTTTAGAACCGGGTTGTTGTCAGTGGTGCCCGGCCACTTTTACTTCAGCAGACCCTGGTTTGTAAATAAGCAAAGGCACTTTGCCTATGGACCTTCTCAATTGAGTATTAATCTATTTGATTGATGTTTTGATGTGATTGTGCATATAGGATTGCCATGCTTTTTGGTAGTTTTTTTTTTGGCGATTCTTGCATGCGATTCTTGATTTAGCCTGGAAACCCGAATCGTAGTCTCTAAAGACACTCATTTAAAACTTTTTCTACTTAAAAAATTAAATATTTAAGCTCATATACGAAACTCTAACCTTTAGGACAGTAAGCCCGGGACCGCCGGGAAGTCCTCATTTCATCAGCATTCATTCAAATTCAATGACTTTTAAATCGAGTCGATTAGCATGCATCATATTAGCAACTAATTTAAAAACCTTTGAACATTTAATGATTTTGCTAAGCATCAAATCTAACATAAGTCAAAGGGACCAATTAGGATCTTCTCTAGATGTCGGCCTCATTCTTAAAAACCTTTCTTAAACGCCGTCCCTACCACTCACATTAAAAGACCAACACATGATTTTAAAATCATTTAGGTGGTTTAGCTGGCTCCCCATCCCAGGCCGGGGTAAGGTCAATTTGCACTGCATTAGCTAGGTTCGGCGTCACTTTTTAGTACCAACTTAGACTTAGATGCTGAGGCTAGCTCGGGCTATAAGACCTCAACCTCCCGGGAATCTCATCTCAATTTTCTAAATAAAATTGATCACTTAAACCTTAAAACCTCTTTCAATCAAATTCAAAGCCCAACACTTAGGATGACTGAGGTATTCTGAAGTAATTCAGCCCAAAACACTCCACCCTTTTCTTTGATTCAGAAAATAATCTTCAATTTTGATCCAATCCTATTCAAATTCCAAAAACATATACTTCCTTTGATATCTAGCTTTGAAAAATCTTAAATAAAACTTTTTATCGTTTATTATTATCGAGAGTTTTCGTAGGAAATTTCGATTTACTACGATGTAAATTAACTACGAGGGCTTGCGCTCGTAGAGATTTAGACCGCAGATCTAATGTTCAAAATCTAATTTTTCAACAAACTTTCAATTAAATTATCTATTGAGAATTCAAACAAAAAATGGCGATCGTTTCGTCATATTAACATAATCCGATAATAGGTAATATCATCTTTCTTTGGGAAGGGGTTTCTAAATCTCCTACGAGCGCAAGCCCTCGTAGTTAATTACATCGTAGGAAATCAAAATTTCCTACGAAAACTCTCGATTAAAATAGCGGTATAAGTTTTATTTAAGATTTTCAAAGCTAGATATCAAAGGAAGTTAATGTTTGGAATTTGAATAGGGATTGGATCAAAATTGAAGACTTATTTCTGGAATCAAAGTAAGATGGGTAGGAGGTGTTTTGGGATTCTGAATTACTTCAGAAACACCTCAGTCTATCCTAAGTGTTGGGCTTGAATTTGATTGAAAGAGTTTTAAGGTTTAAGTGATCAATTTTATTAGAAAATTGAGATTAGATTCCCGGAGGTTGAGGTCTTATAGCCCGAGCTAGCCTCAGAACCTAAGTCTAAATTGGGTACTAAAAAGTGACCCGAACCTAGCTAATGCAGTGCAAATCTGGACTTACCCCGGCCTGGATTGGGGAGCCAGCTAAACCACCTAAATGATTTTAAAATCATGTGTCTGGTCTTTTAATGTTGAGTGGTAGGGACGTCGTTTAAGAAAGGTTTTAAGAATGAGGCCGACATCTAGAGCAGATCCTAATTGGCCCCTTTGACTTATGTTAGGTTTGATGCTTAAGCAAATGCAATTAAAGGTTCAAAGGTTTTTAAATTAGTTGCTAATATGATGCATGCTAATCGACTCGATTAAAAGTTTGAATTTGAATGAATGCTATGAAATGAGGACTCCCGGCGGTCCCGGGCTTACTTCCTAAAACGTTAGAGTTTCTATATGAGCTTAAATATTTTAATTTGATTTAAGTAGAAAAAGTTTTAATGAGTCCTTAAGAGCCTACGATCAGATTCCAGGCTAAATCAAAATCGACATGCAAGAATCGCCAAAAAACTATAAAAAGCAGGCAATCCTATATCGCAATCAACATCAAACATTAATCAAATCAATTAAATTAATATTCAAACTGAAAGTCCATAGGCAAGTGCCTTGCTTATTACAAACTAGGGTTTGCTGAAAGTAAAGTGGCCGGGCACCACTGACAACAACCCGGGTTCTAAACCTAGGACTCAAGTGACTTTGAGATTTGGGATTCTTCTCGTCGTCCATTTCTTCGTCTTCTCACGAACATCTTGATTCATCGGTTCTGGATATCTAAATGGAAAGAAACTCCCCCTTGAACGGGGTGTTATCCTTCCTCTTTGGATATTTGAAGAGCATTTTTATTATCTATAAATGGCTAGTTTTGCACAAAGCAGTTATAGGTGGGAGGGGAGGCCATTTAGTATGTAAAGAACTATGTCTTTCGTGTCGATGTGGATCCGCAGCCGCTATGTTGTCAACGAGGAATCTTATTTGATCAAGATATTGCTGCTGTTTTCGATCGTGCTAGGTCTCGCATTTGCGTGGGCTTGCTTGTAGTCTTGGTGGCCTGAATAACACCGGAATACGCATTCGTCGATTGAAGTCCCGGCGTTCGAGTGATCCATACGTCGGTGGGGCAGTGACGAGGAGATAACGATAAGGTAAAAGATTGAATGGTGAAGAATGCGGTTGGACAGTAAGAGCAGAGAACGAGGTTGCGATCGGACAAGGGTGGTCTTGTGTTTTGGTGGACAAGCCTGAAAGGCTCTTAGAGGCAAGCTGTTTAAGCCCGGTGAGATAATGATCCTTGGAACCGCCATTTGCCGGAGAATGTTGGCTAAAGAGTTGTAGACGCACAATGGCGTAGTTTTTCTTGGAGACGGTTGGGTAGGGAACAAATATTCTTTTGATGGTTGGATAACAAAGAATTTTTAGAAAGGGAGGTTATGAACAAACTCGTAATGGAGCAACTCAAACTGAGGCATAATGTCCGTGCCGGTGGACTTTCGTTTCCCATCCTTTTCAAGCATAGAATGGAAACTTGAAATGCGTTGGGAGTTAAGAGACGCTCTGTACCAATGTGAAAATCCCGCTACGGGATTACAAACAGAGAGAAAAAGAGAAGAAGGGAAAGAACCAGGAATGCATAAGAAATAATAAGCCATATCGATTATATCAAATAACTATACAATAGCTTTGTTTATAATAGACGGTTTACATACACAGAAATTAAGATAGTAAAACAACGTAAGTTATAGATAAGCCCATAAGTCCTTTTGACAGGTGGTCTTAACAAAATCTAAACATCTTTACTCTTTTCTAACAAAGTCCATTACAAGGCCGACTAATTTTATGTGACCCCAAAACCCATCTAAGGCCGGCTCCCTCTTTTAGCCCTACCTGCTACTATTTACTTTCTTGAAGAAATTTCATTTTTCTGATTTTCAACCCCTGGATGCATAAAATATCACCCTTTTTTATGGCGGAAAGCAAAATGCCTCTTATTTTTTGGTAGACTCAATTTGTGAAATCAGCTATATATATTATTATTATATTGCCTACATGGATAAGCAGGATCAATTTAGAACTAAATTATCACTTCAATTTTTAAGCTTCTTTACAGGCCTAATCTTTTGCTTTTAAATTTTGAATTACAACGAGTATAATAAACCTACTATTTTTTAACCAAAATTCATTATATGAATTATTTAACATTCCAATGTCTTATCCATAATTTGTCATTCAACAGAAATTCTTGATGGAATTAATTTGGTAAATTGAAATTTTTTGTTTATAAATTATTTTAGGGGATTCACCTTAATGAAGTTTCAAAAGATAATTAAATAAAACATACTATAATTGCAAAATCAAATTAAAAGTCAAAAATTAATTTCCACTAAATTTGTGGCCAATTAATTCAATGGATTTACTCTAAGAAACTCTCACAAATTGCCGAAGCCCTAATCTCAGATTGTAATATACAATAATCCCTTTTAAAGAAAAAATAAAAATAAAATCAACGTATTTATATAACGTTCGAGCTCAATCACATTACAACTATATTATCAAATATATTTTATTAGATTTAAATATTCAATGTTAAAGTCTCTTTTGAAAATCGAATAAATTAATATTATAAATTGGTAAATCAAAAAAAAAAATCGAATTGAACTGAAATATAAACTATAAAAAACACTACAACAGACATTATGATAAATAATAAGAATAAAAAGTAAGACGAAAGTTAATTAATAAAAAATATAGAATTAAGAAAATATATGATATTTAAATACTAAAATTATTAAAAATGTTTAAT
>NW_021318735.1:982229-1033491 GCF_001605985.2 Dendrobium catenatum
ATGTTATAAAAAATTAAAAAAAAAAAGATAAAAATGCAAATAAATTCTTATTAATATATAAAATCATAATGAACAATAAAATAAATAATTATTTCAATAAAAATTTCATTTTCATTCTTAAATTAAATAAATTCTCTAAATAACCTAGAAATTAGAAAATTCATTAAAATTATTAAATATTAAATATTTTTTTATAAAATAATAAAATTATATTAAAAAAAAAATAACCTACATTGAGCCAGTCAAAATTAAATCTAAAATAAAATTTTCCTTATATAAATTCTTAAGAGACTAAGTGAAGCAAATGATGTAAAACATTAAAAATAAATAAATTCAAAAATTAACAAAAATGAAATAAATTTAAAATAAAAAAAAATCAAACATAAAATTAAAATTAAAATAAACATAATTAAATCTTAAATAAATCTTCTTAAAATTCACCCAACACATAATAAATAAAATCCTTAATTATTAAAATCATAAAAATTGACATGCTTTTATTTCATATACTCAAATGAATTAACTGCATTTTATTTTGTGTTAGGACTTATTAGTGAATATTGTCCATTTTATAATAGACTATATTCTCTAATTTGTTGTAAAGATTATAAAACTGCAATTAAACAATAAATTCTAAAACTTTAATTAAATATTAACACACTAATAGTTGAACTTTTTACATGCTTTTATTTCATATACTCAAATGAATTAACTGCATTTTATTTTGTGTTAGGACTTATTAGTGAATATTGTCTATTTTATAATAGACTATATTCTCTAATTTGTTGTAAAGATTATAAAACTGCAATTAAACAATAAATTCTAAAACTTTAATTAAATATTAACACACTAATAGTTGAACTTAAACAACCCTCGAATATTAAACAAAATAAAATTAGGAAACAAAAAATTAGAGCCTAATAAGTTGAGCATTTGCATTGCTAGCATGCACTTTAGTTTTGTTTGTTAAGAAAACCAACTTTAGGTCTAGCTTAGGCTATATATGCTAATTACACATACTTGAGTGATGTTAGTGGATGTGTGCTATATGATGTGATTGATTGATTCTTGTGATTATAATGTAACTGATTTAGTGATAAGCAGATAGATATTCAATGTTAGGACCATCTGTGTTATTTAGTATTGATCCAATTTTCTATAGATAGTCATGCTTATACAGAGCTATTCAATAAATTGATGGGGATAATATAATTAAAATTAAATAGCAAGTTTTCTATAGGTGCTTTAAATTGCTTAGCCCCCCTTAAATAATAAAAATATGGATAGTCATGCAAGTCCCTAAAAAATGAGCAATTGCTTGGTAGCACTTTGTGATGGGATTATGTGATGTTATGTATGTATATACACCTTGCATGTGTATGTTAATGAGTCAATTTTGTAACTTCGTAAATGTAAAAGAGTTGTGAAAGTCTAAAATGAAAAAGTATAAAATGAAATTGTTTATTGTAAAGTAAAGAAGTCCAAAAGAATGCATCTTCTTTTTAAAGTTCAAGCCATTTATAATTTTTTAAAATAATGATTGTAGTCTGAAAAAATTGAAGAAGATATATATATATGTATATATATATATATATATATAGAGAGAGAGAGAGAGAGAGAAATTCAAGTTTGTGTTGATGGAGCATGATTGCCATTACTTTCCATATAGACCCATTGTTGTGATGATTTGTTATATATGATAGCGAATGAGAACTTGTTTGTGTTTTCAAGTTTTTTTGGCGTTGCATGTTATTTAGCCTGAATACAAATTAGACTCTCAAGATTAATGTGACTTTATCATTTAAAACACCCACATTTACTTTTTTGCGAGCATAACATGCATATTCACTTTTTCTACTATGTACACTAAAGTCACACACGCCAATGATAAACTAGGGGCAGCCTAAGTGATGAGGTCAAGCCTACTATTCTTGTTGGTGCATGGTGGTTATGCCGCTATATTTTCTTAGAAAACTTGTCATGTAGATTTACGTTATTACATATAAAAAATTTTAGAAGTTAGTAAAAATATTTTGAATTACATTAGTTAGGTGCATTCAAACCTCTAGCATATTCAATAAACCCTAATTTGCATTTATGAATCATAAACTCGTTGCTCCTAAGCAAATAACAACTCACCTATCATGCATATCATCTAGACTTAAACTCGATTATGGTTTTAAAGCGTTGAAGTGGTTTAGAAAAGTGTAAATTTTACATAATAATCTTCAATCCTACATAATTTTCCATGTTGTTCATATTACAACATCAAGCCTTTATCTCACTACATTGTTCATATTATATAAATTATATTATTCATGACTAAATAGTCCCAAACAAAATTTTGTTTTTAGTTGATATTAACTTAAAATAAGAAGACAAATGAGAGATGATGTTCAACAATAATGCACAAGCTCTTATTATTAGCGCATTTTGTCCAGCTTTCTTTTGTATTTATTAATACAGTGTAGGTAGAGGAACTATCACACACCCTATCAACATAATTAACTAATCATCAAAGTCAAATTATCTGCGCCATTATGAACAATCGTATAATATTTATGCTTAGTTTGAGACAACTTTCTTACTGCTTCTTAAAGCAGCTTTTTAGTTCAAAATAAAAATGTTGCTTTAAGAAACAGTAAAAAAATGGTCCCAAACGAAGCATCTATTAGTTCTTCTCTTCTAAACTAAGCACATCAAAGGTTTAGACTGGTTTCCTTTCCCCATCTGAACAAATACCCAACTTTACAAAAGAAACAAAAGGGAAAGCATGCATGCTTATTCCATATTCAATTCCTTCTATCATGAATTCCCTTGGGAGAATCATCTTATAGAGAACTTCTCCCTTTCTTTTTTATAAGACATCCATTTATTCTTCTTCCAGAAGCATCCAGTCAATAGATTCTTTCATCTGGCTCCAACTAACAACTAGTTCCAGCATTACCCACTTGGATCCTATTCAATTTGCCTAACATCAAAGACCTCCCATAGGAAAAACATTGAAACTGAAGAACATAATTTTTATAAAATTATACTTAGACTATGTATGTTATATGAATTCAAATGTTCGGTTCGTGATTAAGAACCATCGACGGCCAAATCATTATATTTTAAAGAAGTTATGATTCGAACATCAAACAATAGTAGAAAATGCGCTAATGAAATAAACAGATGAAATTAACACTGAAGAATATAAGAGAATAAGTTTAACATCTCACATAGGCTTCATTTGAGACAGTTTTTCATTGCTTTCTAAAACAGCTTTTTAGTACAAAAAATTCTAAATCAAGAAATTTTTTTTAACTAAAACACTGCTTTAGAAAGCATTAAGAAAGATGTCCCAAACGAACCCATAATGTTCAATAAGAACAATTGAAAAGATAATGATTATGATGAAAGACCCAACATATGCTACCTTTCAATAACTAATGCTATTGATTATATAACTAAGAATTCTCAAGGAATCAACATTTAAACACCAAAAACGTCCTTTCAAGGACAAAAGAAAACAAAGTTTTTCACGTGAAGTGGACCCTAAAGCTCCCTAGCTAGAGCTTACAGAAACTTGGACATCGAAGGACAGCCCTTGGCTCAGAAAATTCTCTCAAGGAGAATAGAATATCTGCTTTTCCTATGGGGGACCAGATGAACAAAATGAAAGTTTTCAAAGTGGATATATTCGATATAGATGACAAGTTGAAGGTGTTAAATAATGAGCTTATCGTGCAGAATTCGAATGGAAGTTTTGGTCTTGGAATTGACCAAAAAAGTTGTAGCAAAAGAGTTCATAGATACCCAAAGCAACATGGACGATATCTCTTTTTGAAATGCTAAGAAGATCAGATCGACTCAGGTTCTTTCTTCCACAGATTCCAGATTCCCAGAAAACTGCCTTATAAGGAGTGCCTGTGTTGCAAACTCACCACCAGGATGAGGTTGAAGCAGCTCCTAATTAGCTTTCCTGTCGAGAAGATACTCTGGTACTAGCTTTCTACTAGCTTTCAGGGAAGCTATTATTGAAGCAAATCAGATTTTCAGAAGATCAGACTTTGCGGTACAGGTTTTGTGAGGTAGAAAGCAAAGCAACAACGGATCTATGCCCGATAATCTTTACACCTTTTGATTAATTATAAGTTTTCTTTTTCTTTTTGGAAGCAGGAAATGTATCATCTTAACCATGGAGGAAACAGCCTCATTTCATACAGGACATCATTTCCTGCAGAAAGAAATTTGTTTCTTGCAGCAGAAACTTGTCCAGGAGACTCAGGTTTGGTTCTCTCAACTGACGCAAAGCCTAGACTAAAATGGACTCCTGAGCTCCATGAGCGCTTTGTGGAAGCAGTGAATCAACTTGGTGGACCTGAGAGTGAGTATATGAAAAAGAAAGGCAGAGAATGATTCAGACAGTGAAGCAAAAAATATGATTTTTTTGACTGATCCATGATTTTCCATTTTGTAGAGGCTACACCAAAAACAGTCATGAGGCTTATGGACATCCCAGGACTCACTTTATATCACCTTAAAAGCCATCTTCAGGTAACTAATACTCATTAGATTCGCTGTTGTGTTTGAACAAAAATAGTAATTACTCCTTCGAAATTCAGAAATACAGGCTCAGCAAGAATCTCCATGTTCAAGCTAATGGCGCCGGCTGGGCCATGAGAAATGGTAATTAAGTTTTGTAAAAATATGCTAAAGAGTCAAGCCTATGAAGAGATATAAGGGCATCTCCAACCGAACTCCAAACACATGAATGGCGTCGCTCGAGAGCTCCAGCCGAACGGCAAAACTTTTGGTATTTGGTTGTGGGTGAACAGTGCGATGCCAATATTGGTGTGGCACTGTTCACCTGCGTTATTTTCTTGTCTCTTCCGTATTTGTCAAAGAAATGCGTGAAAGATGAGAAAGGCGGTTATCTTCTGAGAAGGGAGCAAAATGGAGTTCGGTTGGAGATGAATCACACCATTTTTTAATTTGACTGTATTTTGGAGTGAAAAATGAGATTTTCTTCTGGAGACGCCTAATAGATTTTAACATGGAATACCTTCAGTGATAGGTCCTATCGCTGCACCAGACAGAACAACCGAAGGTAGTGTGTCCACAGTAAACAAAATGAATGCTGGCTCCCATGGCAGCAAGTAAGAACTAAACAGAAGCTTATAAACAATGGTTTTTGTTGAAATCAAGAGATTTTCTTTTAACAATGTGGTTTTGATTGTCAGACCGGTGAAGATAAGTGAGGCACTTCAGATGCAAATAGAGGTGCAAAGACGATTGAATGAGCAAATTGAGGTAAAAATCAATTTTCAAAACTAGTTATCAAGGTTTCAATTTGGCTCGGATCTCGGATGTTATATTTATTTCACAAAATATGTATTTATTTATATAAATTCCAAAGTTCATCTCAGAACAAAATCAAGGAACAAAAGGCATACATTCATCCAAAGTAATTGGAAGAAGGGTCCACCCCAGCTGCTAATAAAAATTTTAAGCAACGTATTATGGATCCACCCTATGCTATCACCACAACAGTTCAAAGCACAGAAAATATAACAAAAATAACTATAATCTTCTGCCATTTAAAAAAAAAATACAGCCGTTGAATTTCAACCGTTACATGCTTGATTTTGAAATTTCAAATATCAATCATTACATGAAAAGACGTATTAATATTTTAAAGTTTAATTTTATTTTCTTAAAGGGTTTCACACTGTATTCCTTAGAACAATTAGAGAAGAACTAAACTTGAATGTCAAAATATCATATCTTCAACTGAGAGGGCTCTCATGGTGGAAACGATGAGTAAACTTTTCAACCATAATCCATCTTATTTACATAACATAATAGTTATAAACTTGTTATAGTTGCAGACTAACGGCATATGAAGTATGATTGGTAAATGAAAAGCACACAAACAAGTTATCTTGCAATGGAAGCTTTATATCATCATTAACATCATCATCCATCATCATCATCATCATCATCATAAGATGAATAACTAAGATGTCATTTAGGATCAATTTTACAATTTGCTTTTTCCAATCATGATACTTAATATACAAAAGTGACTGAAAGTCATTTATTTAGAACATCAAGAAGTTGATTCTCAAGTTATACATGGGTCATATGAAAGGTAACATTTAGGATGTGCTTTCAAGAAGTATGATGTTTCATACATGTCAGAAAAATAGGACACTCATGGAGATGTAATGTCAAAATTGATCACTGGATCTTGAGTAAGGGGGGAGCTAGGTTTGGTGAGTATGGAGCAGAACATTGAATCTTAGCGGCTATGGTGGAAAGTAGATCAACGGTGTACTGACATTAGGATTAGAGAAATTTTTGTTGGTGAGGAACAATTTCATTGCATGAAAATAGCTTAGTGAAATATATTTCATTTCCATTTTTTTCACAAAAAACCACTCCAAATAGAGTCCAAGCTTTCCAGTAATATGAAATAAGTCTGTTTTAAGGATTCACAATAATTCTGATAGGAATATAATTCCTTAAACTTTGTTGTTATTTTCTCAGAATCTGAGTATGATAACTGTTTCAAACCTAAAGGCATTCTCTATCAATATCAACATAGGTGCAACGACATTTGCAAATGCGAATAGAAGCCCAGGGAAAGTACTTACAATCAGTGCTAGAAAAAGCTGAAATAACTCTTGGGAAGCAGAACTTGGGCACTGTGGGCATTGAAGCTACCAAAATACAGGTCTCTGAGCTTGTCTCAAAGGCTTCAAAGGAATGTACAAATGCATTTACAGGCTTAGAGGAAATTCCTGATCTGCATAGCTTCCATGGAAATGCAGCCCAGTTTGCTGACTGCTCCGTTGATAGCTGCTTGACCACATGTGAAGGATCCAATATGATTCTGAGAGCTTACCATGGCAACTTATCACCAAGCACAGCAAAAATGGAGAAGAATTCAAGACTTGAACAGATCCAATCCACCTGGTGTGGAGAGTTTTTGAATGGTCACAGAATTTTTTCCCAAACTATGGTGAAAGACTCAGGCCATGGTGGTTTGCCAGTGGAAAGAGACTCCATTCAAAAAGAGACTGCAAAAGGAAGCAACATGACCAAAGCTTGCCATGGGGAAAGGGAGGATCAGGAAGCTTATCTTGAACAACCAGGTAATAGAAGATCTTCGTTCAAACAAAGAAACCCAAAGATGTTCAATAATTATGGACTAACTTGTGCTAGGAGACAACTGGATCTAAATGTTCAAGATGCCAACAACCTTACTGCTCCAGATTACAAAGAGTTTGATCTCAACTGTTTCAGCTGGAGCTAGCACTTTGACAGAACTAGTATTCTAAGCTAACAGCATTTTATTATCTCCTACGCAGAGGTAACTAAATGCTCCCTCCAGTTTACTGTTTAAACATATAGGAAATAAAGAAGGATCAGTTTTAGTATCTCACGTTTGCAGGCCAATAATTGAGCTCAGTGGTAACTTATGAGCATGGAAATGGTGATTCAAAGCCATTTTCGTTGGTAGAACTGAGCAAATTTGTATAAATGAGTTTACAAAGAATTTATGAGGAAATACAGTTATTCAGCCTGTTAGTATTGTGGTTGCAAATTTTGGACTAGAATGAAGTCACTAAGGCTTCGTTTGAGATGTCTTTCTTATTGCTTCTTGAAATAACTTTAAAATACAAAAGTTGAAATTTTTGTACTTGAAAGCTCGTTTAAGAAGCAGTAAAAAGCCGTCCCAAACGAAGCCTAAACGTAACAAGGACCTTTAATTCTTAGACAAGTTGTTTGCTAACCAGTGAATTGAAAGAAAGGAATCTGTAAGAGCTG
This sequence comes from Dendrobium catenatum, assembly GCF_001605985.2. Classification (NCBI taxonomy): domain Eukaryota; kingdom Viridiplantae; phylum Streptophyta; class Magnoliopsida; order Asparagales; family Orchidaceae; genus Dendrobium; species Dendrobium catenatum. The sequence continues at coordinate 990,048 of NW_021318735.1, forward strand.
ATTTAGGTTTTGTTTGGGACAGCTTTCTTACTGCTTCTTAAAGCAGCTTTCTAGTAAAAAAAATTTAATTTTTGTGCTAAAAAACTACTTTAAGAAGCAATAAGAATGCCGTCCCAAACAAAGCCTTACTGATAATCATCAGAACTGGTATATAAACACTCAAATTTCAGCACAGATGACTTTGCACATCTGACTCACACAAAATCAAGAAGAAACATGTAATAGATCATGAAGAAGTTGTTAAGTTGAATAAAAAACTCATGCACGCAGACAACGCACACCCAAACGCGAATAGAATTCCTTCCTCCATGGAAACATGATGTGCATCTGTAACAAAGAAAAACATTGCAGTAACAGAGTAACTTATATTGCATTATTGAGCCTGATATAGACTTTCTTTGCTTAGTGCAGCAGGCTTGGAATCTTTGGGGTTGTTTGGTAGCGCCAAGGATTTAATTTAAGCAGGATTTCGTAAATCCGCTAAATCCGGATTTCGGATATCCTGAGGGGCCTAAATCATGAAAATTGTTTGGTAACATTTATGATAAATACTATTAAATCTCATATGACTTTTTGGCTATAGAACAGATTTAATGAGTGGACTCTTCCTCTCTAACCAACGAATTTCATAAATCAAACAAAAAACAGGATTTCAGAAATCCAGGATTAAGTACGAAAAGGCGGAATTTTCCATCTACGGCGGCTTTCATTTGCCATGAGATTTGGTTTTGCATTTTAGGCTGTTTGGCTGAAATTTGCTCAAATGTGACCTAAATCCTACTACCAAACAGCCCCTTAACCTAAAGATACACTTAAGCAATCAAAGATGTAAGAATGTACTTACTCAATGAGGCATAAAATTCCTTATAATGTTAGGTTTAGTGTGAGCAAGTAAACTTCTACATCAGTTCTATCTTTTCTTCATGGGCTTCCATCGATACTTAAATTATTTTTCATGATAAATGCAGAAAAGCAACTCCATTTTTCGTGATAACGGTACTCATTGCGACACCATAGCAATCAATCTCACATTAATTACTAGAACAATCAACCTTCAATTCATATAGTGAAGAAGTTCAATAACACGAGGGCCCTTGTCTTGAGCTCCTAAATTGGGTCTCATTATACATGATAATTTCAAGGCTAAACCCATTCATTAAACACTTCTCGCCCTGAATAACGAGGAAAGTGACCACCTCCTATCAAGATGTCAAGAGCTTCACTTGAAGATCAAATAAAATATAAAAGAAAAATAGAATTGAATACTTTTTTTTTTTTGTATCTATTAGTATGTTCATGTCATGATATAAGTTTATGTTTATAATATTACTGTATCATGAATAGAACTACAATCATTCATAGATTTAATTGCCATACCTTTTTAAGTGAAATAAATGAGTTCAGTGTTAATTCTGAGTCAGTATAAATAATTAGAAAAGTTCTAATCATTCTTGCACGGAATTCTCTGATAGATTTTATGTAATTTCAAGCTAGATTTAAATGCCATAATTTTTTAAGTGAAATAAATGAGTTCAGTGAGTCAGTATAAATAATTAAAAAAGTTCTAATCATCATCTAAGTGGCTGTAGTTTAGTGGTAAGAATTTCACGTTGTGGCCGTGAAGACCTGGGCTCGAATCCCAGCAGCCACAGTATGTACCTTTTAGTCTTAATTACATTTTTCGCCATTCTCTGCAAATTTATTTTTACTTCTTTAAAAAATTTTAATAAATATTTTATTGTAGAAAATAAATTTCTAACTTAACAAGTTTTTAAAATAATGAAAAAAAAATAGTCAATTGGAACTGTAGTTGAAATATAAAAAATCAAGCAATAAGATAAACAAAGCCTAAGAGAAGCAAATTTTCAAAACAAAAGAATTATTGTATACTAATTTGAGAATTTCATAACACAATTGTTGAATCCTTAAGAAAAATAATAATAATTTGGAATGCCAAAAGGCATTGATCATTTCTCATCCAAAAAAAAAAGTAGGTTGTGTTAAAATATCATCCACGTCATCATGTTGACGTGGCTTACCGCAACGACATTCTCTCATTTTCTTGCTTCTAACTACCTATAAATACCTACATGTATTATACTTTATCAATATACATAATATGTTGCATTTCTACATCTCTCTTCCTTTTCTCTGTATGAGCTAGTCGATGGTCTTTCATGGTATCAGACCCCCCCTGCTCTCTTAGCTTGTCTTGCTCAAAGGAATCAAGAATATCAGAAATCTTCTCTACCCCTCTTTGATCTTCTCCCGATTCAGCAAAATCAAATCAGTGGTTTGAAAAATCTTCATTACAGAAGAAGTGATCCCTGGAAATCAGATCTCAAAGAGGACTCTCGGCCTCTCTTCTTCTATGTCACTGGATTTGTCGTCTTTCCACTAAAACTCGCCTCTGGCTATGCCAAATCAAGAATCAGTTTCTTCCCTCCCTCCTGCCTCCATCTCTCTGTCTCCCTCAATGAATTCACCATCCCAACTTCCTTAAAATTTTTTATTTTGAATCTCAAAAATATTATTCTCACACAACTCACAAATAACAATTATGCCATATGGTGGCTTCAACTCCTCCAACATTTCTCCGCTAATAAATTTCATTGACATCTTACCGAGGCTACAATCTGTCCAACCAACATCTCCAACTCGGACTACAACCTCTGGCAATTAATTGATCGCAACTTGATCTCTGCTCTGTTCGCCACCATCTCACCTTTCGTTTTTCCGTATGTCATTTACTCCTCTACGGTTCAAGAAATTTGGTACACCCTTGAACGACATCTTCAACCGACATACAACTCCTTTAAAACTGCAATTCACAAGTCCCTAAATCCCATAGATCTTGACACTCTCTACTCTTTATTATGTAGTCAGGAAATCAACATTCAAAATGAACAAAACAAAGATTTCAATTAATCATCCACTACAACAATTCTTTAATCATGCTGCTAAACTTAAAGGATAGGTCCTAAACAAGAAAGGATGAGGTCGATTGGTCTATTTTGAGAGTAGGAGGAATGCATTTACATTGGCAACTATGATATCATGAAGAAGTGTTCTAGAGGCTAAATTGAGTATACACAATTCACTTTGGTCTGTTGGGTTACCAACTAAGATGTCTTGGGTTCGAATCTTGTCTATATGATATGTGTGTGAGTCTGCCTTAATTAATCTAAATGTCCCAACAAATGGAAACAACATAACTAATTCTTTGATTAAATCAACACAACAAAGCGAAACTTTTTTATAGTATATTGAGAAACAAATATAATATGTCGTACGGATTTATTTTTGGTGGATAGTGGTGATATCAAAGACAGCTTACATTTTACGACAGATATTATATTGTGTAGGTGATAATCATTTTCTATTTTGCCCAATAATGCATAATATAGTTGATACGTCATCATGAAATAATCTTGATCGGGCACGAATCTCAAGGCAAAAATCAAATTGGGAACTTCAAAAATTAAATCCGGGAGCACCTGAACTCTGATTTCAATGAGCTTACAGTCAAATTGAGCGTCTCAGAAATACAAACTCAACGACACCAAATTCGACTCAATACGAGCCCAAATCAAGGACCCGAAGCGCTGTTGGAAGCTTCATATCACAATTTGAGTTACCAAACGGTCTTCGATTTTAACGATCTTATACTCGAATCGAGCAGCTCGACGAGACGAATCCAAAGAGCCTAAGATCACTGAATTCCGACATCACTAAGGCCTCCAAATGCCTGACGAACGGTCCATGATCAAGGGGTTCAATACCGGCCGTCCATCCAACCACTCAGGTGCTAGTTCGCCTCTCTTTCCCTCAGTATAATAAAGTCCACTATTTTGCCAAATTAGTGGCTTATTTAGCTGAGCGACCAAGTCTTCAACGTACTTCTTGTTCTCAACAAAGACGACAAGCTCAGGCAGAAACACTCATACACCCAGCACGGAGCAGGTCCGCCTTATCTCTGTACTTCTTCCATTTTTGTTTATGTAAACATGCAAGAAATCATGGTGGATTGATTACAAGAAGATTCGCGCAACAGCTTCATTTAACAATGAAGAAGAGAGCTGGCTGTATAAATATATATTATATTTGAAGAATCTATGAGTTGCAGAAATGTAGCGGAGGAGCAGCTCGCTGCAGTTGTGGTTCGAAGTTTTTTAATTCAGATTTCTGATTTTTATTTCGAAGGTCAAATATAAAACAGCTCACTCGCATGTGGATCCATGAAATAGTTGTTGAAAAATGTAAATTTACGTGGATCGATTAACAAATCCATTAACTTGGCTTGGTTAGTACTGTTAGTTTTAGTAGCTGCAACGACAGGTGAATGCGGTTGAACATATGAAGCAATCGGCCAGGGTAAGACCTGAACATAAAACAAGTACAGCAGTAACAAGAACAGAATAAACAAGTCTTGAAAATGGAAGCACCATTTCTCCAATTCAATCATTTCAACACGAATCAGATTGTTATCAATGCAATGGTTCGAACAGTTGCAATTTTTTTTAGATTATAGTATTTGCACTTTATTTTAAATTTTCTTTTGAAAAATGTTCAACAAGAGATATATCATAATATTTTTTAGGAAACATTTAAATTAACAAACAAAACTTTAGATTGATTTGGACTATGAATTAGTTGTTCTCAATATCGTCAAATTGCACTATATATATATCTTAACTATATTTCCAAAAATAAAATTTAGCTGAACTTGAAATTGACTTTGAAATTTTAGTCTAAACTATATATAAATTTAAAATTTTTAAGTATGAAAATTTCATCAATATTAATACTTGGTTAAATAAAATTTCTAAAAATGAATCACTATTCTTTTGGATCAACATATCCAAAGTACTATTCAACAAAAATATTGTGGCCTTTTTTTTATATATATTTAAACAAAAATATTATAGCCATCATGTAATAGCTAGCTAGAGTTAGGATTTATTTGGGACGGCTACAATACTTTTTAAAGATAGATGTAAAACTACAATAGAGAAAGTAATTATTTTATCACTATTCTTGATATTATAAAAATACTATTTTTTTAAGAATTGAATAGTTTGTTTTCTTAAAACTATTACGTATTAGCTACTCTAATTATAAATAGCAGTTTCCCATCACAAATTTTCTTAAAACTAACAACCAAATAAAATTATTATTGTCATTTGAAAAATAAAATAGTGAGAAAGCTAACCCAAACAAATCATTAAAGACAAAAAACCTAAACTACTTCATGTTTCTTAGTACTTGTTAAATATATTAAATTAAAAAAAAACACTAATGTGATGAACAAATGATTTTGAATTATTGGTACTTGTTTTTCACCAACTAAAGTAATATATATTAAAGAATTATCATACAAGAATCCATGCGTATCCATGTATTCCAGCTACGTAGAACACTACATGCATGCAATCTTCATTCAGAAAAAAGTGCTAGCTATACTCCAAAAAAAAAAAAAATCTACTTCTTGGATGAACCGAGGCTTCATTTAAGATGATTTTTTTATTGCAAATTAAAATTTTTTTTCTAAAAAATTATTTTAAGAATCAGCAAAAACAAAATTGCTAAAAAACTGTTTTAAGAAGAAAAAAAAAAATCCCAAACAAAATCTGAATTTCAAGCTCTAACTTCTCAAATATTTTTATTAACTGACGTCCTGCTGTTCTACGTTAAACCTTTTTACCTAAAAAAATTCATCCAAAGTGCAAGGTTGGACTCCCAAGCTTTAAACTCTTCAACCAAATCACCGACCAACTAAAGTTCAAAGCCTTCATTATATGCGACCTAACAGCAAACTGCCGAAGCTATAAAAAGTTTTGTGGCTTTGGAAGTTCAGAAACCGTCAACGCGTTCTAATAAAAGTAGGAAGAAAATTAATTTAGATATCGACTTTAATCATATTTTAATTTAAAATACTCATATTAAAGATTTATTATGAGCAAAATAGTCAAGAAAGTTGTTACAAAGAAGAGATTAATGCTGTTTGATGCATTAGGTATATAAAATGATACGTAAATCTATTTATATAAACAACATTTTATATACTAGGAACTTGTTTGGAATGGTTGTAGCGTTTTTTAAAGGCAATTGTGAAACTATTGTAGAGGAAGTAATTTTTTTAGAAGCTACGGTGGATAATATTAACATGTTTCTTTTTTAAAAAAAAAATCAAACAAATGGTAATTTGTTAAAGCTACCGCACATTAATAACTTTGGGTGAAAGCATTAACTTCTTGCTACCTATTAGAGCACAACAATTAGATAAATCATTGTATTAATTACTTGTGATTACGTGGCTTTATCCCATTGGTTAAGCCTTATATTCTCTGCTTTATTTGTACTATAAATACCGATCATATCAGTGGAATAAGACAACTCTTTCATTTCTTGCTTTACCATTCTTGTCCTGTTTCTCGGTTCTTTGGAGCGTGAGTTTCTACATGGTATCCAGAGCTTGGAACGATCTTCTTCTTCCTCCCTCCCCATGAGCTCCGCTACCTCTCATCCCGGCGTTCAAGAAGACATGGAAGAGATCACCGATCCCTCCATTCCTTCCGCCCTCAAATTCGTCGTCGCCAACTTGACGACCATTGTTCCGGTTCAACTGGACGCCGACAATTACCATGTCTGGAAAGCCCAGATCGCAAAATTACTTCGAGCAAATCGTTTTGAAAAATTTCTTGATCTCAATGACTCATCTCCCCCTCCACTTCTCTATCATTCTGATGGCTCCTCTGCGCAAAACCCCCTGCATACTCAGTGGCTGCTCAACGACCAGAACCTCGCCGCCGCCATCTGCTCTACGATTTCATCTTCCATTCTTCCATACGTCGTCAATCTGGACTCCACAGCCGCGATCTGGTCCACTTTAGAAACCCGCTTCCAGTCCACTAACAGATCAAAGGTCATACAACTAAAGAACTCCCTCCACAACATATCTCTCAAGAATCAAACCGTTACACAATACCTCTCGGCCATCAAGACTATCGTCGATCAAATCTCCGCCTCTGGTTCGACGATCAACAACGAAGATGTAATTCTTTACATCCTAAATGGACTACCTCCCTCCTACCAGTCCTTCAAAACCGCCATCAGAACCATGCTTCATCCGCTCTCCCTCGATCAGCTCTACCCACTGTTACTCAGCGAGGAAATCAACATTGCTTCAGACTCCGCGCGATCCTCTTCAGATCCAGATCCTACATCCGCTCTCTTCACGTATCGCGGACGTGGCAGACGATCTCGCGGTCGTAATTCCAGTTCCTCAAATCGCTCCAACGCCAACATGAACGTGATCTGTCAAATCTGCTCCAAGAAAGGTCACACTGCATCCAACTGCTGGCATCGCATGGACTCTACCTACACATCTCCGACTCCGACTACTCAGAATAGAGCACTTGCCGCCAATGCAGACACAAACTACTCCAATTGGTTTCTCGACTCAGGTGCTACCAACCATCTCACAAACACGCTCGACAACATGTCAATTTCGAACCCTTACAACGGTCCCGACACCGTCACCGTTGGAGATGGGAGATCGGTTAACATTGCCCATACTGGTACCGGCTTGTTACCGACTCCCCACCGTGAGCTCTCTTTATCTAAAATCCTTCATACACCTTTCTTACATTTTAATTTACTTTCCATTTCTAAGCTAACAAAAGACAATAACATTTCAGTCACTTTTAATCCCTCCGGATTCTCTATACAGGATCTGACGAGTCATCAAATTCTGCTGCAAGGCCCTTGTGAAAACGGACTATACCCTCTACCGCTTCCGACATCCATCAAGCAGCGATCCGCATTTGTTTCTCACAAGAATAAGCCCATACAATGGCACAGCAGGCTCAGACATCCACACCAGCGTGTTCTTTCTTCCATTGCCAACAGCAATCCATCACTTAGAATAACTGTCGATTGTATTTCTTGTTTTTCTTGTAAACAAGCTAAAGCTCATAAACTCGTTTTCGACAACTCTTCGAACCGTAGCAAAACTGTTCTTTCTCTTATTCATTCTGACGTTTGGGGCCCTGCTCCCGTCAGTTCTGTTCAAGGATATCGCTATTACGTTCTTTTTGTAGATGATTATACGAGGTTTTCGTGGATTTTCCCTATGAAACAAAAATCTGAAGTTTATGATGTTTTCGTTCATTTTAAGTTGCAGGTCGAAAAACAAACATCACATTCGATCAAAACCATCCGGACAGACGGCGGTACCGAGTTCCTTAATCAATCTTTCAAGCAATTTCTTCTTACACACGACATAGCTCACCAAATCTCCTGCCCCTACACACCCGAACGAAACGGCGTTGCTGAACGCAAACACCGCCACATAATCGAAACTACTCGCACTTTACTCAATTCGGCCTCCATTCCCTACAAACACTGGCCCGACGCTGCCCTCACGGCTACCTACCTCATCAATCGTCTTCCTTCACCCGTAACCAATAATGTGACTCCTTACGAACTGTTACACAATTCTAAACCTTCTTACCATCATCTTCATGTTTTCGGCTGCGCATGTTTTCCTCTTTCTCCCCCTCACACCAAGCACAAATTCCAAAATAAATCTGACATGTGTGTCTTCCTCGGGTATTCCGAGACCTACAAAGGTTTCAAATGCCTCAATCCGTCCACCAATAAAATTTCTATCTCTCGTCATATATCCTTTGACGAAGATCATTTCCCTTTTCATAAAACCTCCACAGACTCCACTTTCCAACAATCAAACAATACCAACATTCCTCCCAAACTTTTAATTCCCACCTCTGCTTCGACTCATCAGTCATCCATTCCTGCCGCACCTCCGTTATATCAAACCCCTCACACTCAGCCACTCACTCATCCCGTCACTGAACCTCCCACAGATCAACCACCCACACCGTGCTCCACACCTCCTCTACCTATAAAACATCCCATGCTCACTCGTAAACAAACAGGCTCCCTTAAACCTGTTGCTCGCCTCAACCTCTATCACTCTCAGAACACTCACCCGAACCACATACCCGACAATCCACACTCATTCACCGAAGCCTTCAAACACCCTCAATGGCGGGAAGCCATGGCTCAAGAATTTCTTGCGCTTCAGAAACAAGGGACATGGAATTTGGTACCGTCTCCTCCCGGTTCTTCAACTCTAGGCTGCAAATGGACTTACAAAACCAAATTCAACTTCGATGGTACCATTGCAAAACACAAAGCACGTTTGGTTGCTCAAGGCAACCATCAAGAATTCGGTCTTGATTATACAGAGACTTTTAGCCCTGTTGTTAAATTACCTACTATTCGTATAATGCTTGCTATTTCTCTCCATTATAATTGGCAGGTACAACAACTAGACGTTGCCAACGCCTTTTTACATGGCAACCTAACGGAAGAAGTCTTCATGGCACAACCGAAAGGCTTCGAAGATCCCAACTACCAGAACCACGTGTGTCATCTCAAAAAGGCCATATATGGTTTAAAGCAAGCGTCGAGACAATGGTATACCACTTTTACACATTTTCTTGTCTCTATCGGCTTTACTCACAGCTCCGCGGACCCATCGCTCCTTATTTTTAAACAAGACAAAGTTCGCATTTATCTCCTTGTCTATGTCGACGATATCCTCATTTCAGGCAACGACGATGACGTAATTTCCACGGTAATCTCTAAACTAGCCAACCATTTTTCTATGAAACTATTAGGACCGGTTCACGACTTTCTTGGCATTCAAATCAAGAAATCAGATGGCGCTTATTTCCTTTCTCAAAGCAAATATGCTGCCACCATTCTTCAACAAACTGGTCTCAGCGGCTGCAACTCCTTGGCCAATCCGAACTGTACAAAGTTTCCATCTACCTATCAACCCGATCCTGCATTTTCGGATCCTACCTTCTTTCGTCACATTACGGGTTCGCTGCAATACTTAACAATCACACGCCCCGATATAGCTTACACCGTTAACCAACTATCACAACATATGCACGACCCTCAACCACAACATTTTTACATGATCAAACGGCTTCTGCGCTACATACAAGGTACGTTAGATTTTGGATTGCCAGTCACTAAATCTAATCTCATTTTAAAATCCTTTTCAGACGCGGATTGGGCCGGCGACCCAGTGTCCCGAAAATCGACCTCCGGATATTGCTCCTACCTCGGTGACAACCTCATAACTTGGACTGTCAAAAAGCAATCAACCGTCGCCCGTTCCTCAACTGAATCCGAATACCGGGCTTTAGCCGCCCTCACCACAGACATCATATGGCTTCGACGGCTTCTATCCGACTTCGAGATTCCTCAAAACAGCCCCACAGACATGTTTTGCGACAACCTCTCGGCCATTGCCCTGGCCAATAATCCCGTTTTTCACGCCCGCACCAAACACATCGAGATCGATCAGAAATTCATTCGAGATCATCTACAACAACACAACATCCAACTCTTACCGATTAGCACCGTCGACCAAACAGCCGACATTCTCACGAAAGCTCTGTCCACACCAAGATTCATCACTCTTCGACACAAGCTGACCGTCATTCAAGACCCTTCAGCTTGCAGGGGACTATTAGAGCACAACAATTAGATAAATCATTGTATTATTTACTTGTGATTACGTGGCTTTATCCTATTGGTTAAGCCTTATATTCTCTGCTTTATTTGTACTATAAATACCGATCATATCAGTGGAATAAGACAACTCTTTCATTTATTGCTTTACCATTCTTGTCCTGTTTCTCGGTTCTTTGGAGCGTGAGTTTCTACACAGAGTAACTTATACTGCATTATTGAGCCTGATATGCACTTTCTTTGCTTAGTGCAGCAGGCTTGGAATCTTTGGGGTTGTTTGGTAGCGCCAAGGATTTAATTTAAGTAGGATTTCGTAAATCCACTAAATCCGGATTTCCAATATCCTGAGGGGCCTAAATCATGAAAATTGTTTGGTAACATTTATGATAAATACTATTAAATCTCGTATGACTTTTTGGCTATAAAACATATTTAATGAGTGGACTCTTCCTCTCTAACCAATGGATTTCATAAATCAAACAAAAAACAAGATTTAGAAATCCGGGATTAAGCACGAAAAGGCGGAATTTTTCGTCTACGGCGGCTTTCGATTTCCGTGAGATTTGGTTTTGCATTTTAGGCTGTTTGGCTGAATTTCGCTCAAATACGACCTAAATCCTACTACCAAAGAGCCCCTTAACCTAAAGATACAATTAAGCAATCAAAGATGTAAGGATGTACTTAACGAGGCATAAAATTCCTTATAATGTTAGGTTTAGTGTGAGCAAGTAAACTTCTACATCATCTCTATCTTTTCTTCATGGGCTTCCATCGATACTTAAATTATTTTTCATGATAAATGCAGAAAAGCAACTCCATTTTTCGTGATAACGGTACTCATTGCAACACCATAGCAATCAATCTCACATTAATTACTAGAACAATCAACCTTCAATTCATATAGTGAAGAAGTTCAATAACACGAGGACCCTTGTCTTGAGCTTCTAAATTGGATCTCATTATACATGATAATTTCAAGGCTAAACCCATTCATTAAACCCTTCTCGCCCTGAATAACGAGGAAAGTGACCACCTCTTATCAAGATGTCACGAGCTTCACTTGAAGATCAAATAAAATATAAAAGAAAAATAGAATTGAATACTTTTTTTTGTATCTATTAGTATGTTCATGCCATGATATAAGTTTATGTTTATAATATTATTGTATCATTAATAGAACTACAATCATTCATAAGATAGAAAAATAACTACAATCATTCATATTTTTAATTGCCATACCTTTTTAAGTGAAATAAATGAGTTCAGTGTTAATTCTGAGTCAGTATAAATAATTAGAAAAGTTCTAATCATCATCTAAGTGGCTGTAGTTTAGTGGTAAGAATTTCACGTTGTGGCCGTGAAGACCTGGGCTCGAATCCCAGCAGCCACAGTATGTACCTTTTTGTCTTAATTACATTTTTCGCCATTCTCTGCAAATTTATTTTTACTTCTTTAAAAAATTTTAATAAATATTTTATTGTAGAAAATAAATTTCTAACTTAACAAGTTTTTAAAATAATGAAAAAAAAATAGTCAATTGGAACTGTAGTTGAAATATAAAAAATCAAGCAATAAGATAAACAAAGCCTAAGAGAAGCAAATTTTCAAAACAAAAGAATTATTGTATACTAATTTGAGAATTTCATAACACAATTGTTGAATCCTTAAGAAAAATAATAATAATTTGGAATGCCAAAAGGCATTGATCATTTCTCATCCAAAAAAAAAAGTAGGTTGTGTTAAAATATCATCCACGTCATCATGTTGACGTGGCTTACCGCAACGACATTCTCTCATTTTCTTGCTTCTAACTACCTATAAATACCTACATGTATTATACTTTATCAATATACATAATATGTTGCATTTCTACATCTCTCTTCCTTTTCTCTGTATGAGCTAGTCGATGGTCTTTCATGGTATCAGACCCCCCCTGCTCTCTTAGCTTGTCTTGCTCAAAGGAATCAAGAATATCAGAAATCTTCTCTACCCCTCTTTGATCTTCTCCCGATTCAGCAAAATCAAATCAGTGGTTTGAAAAATCTTCATTACAGAAGAAGTGATCCCTGGAAATCAGATCTCAAAGAGGACTCTCGGCCTCTCTTCTTCTATGTCACTGGATTTGTCGTCTTTCCACTAAAACTCGCCTCTGGCTATGCCAAATCAAGAATCAGTTTCTTCCCTCCCTCCTGCCTCCATCTCTCTGTCTCCCTCAATGAATTCACCATCCCAACTTCCTTAAAATTTTTTATTTTGAATCTCAAAAATATTATTCTCACACAACTCACAAATAACAATTATGCCATATGGTGGCTTCAACTCCTCCAACATTTCTCCGCTAATGAATTTCATTGACATCTTACCGAGGCTACAATCTGTCCAACCAACATCTCCAACTCGGACTACAACCTCTGGCAATTAATTGATCGCAACTTGATCTCTGCTCTGTTCGCCACCATCTCACCTTTCGTTTTTCCGTATGTCATTTACTCCTCTACGGTTCAAGAAATTTGGTACACCCTTGAACGACATCTTCAACCGACATACAACTCCTTTAAAACTGCAATTCACAAGTCCCTAAATCCCATAGATCTTGACACTCTCTACTCTTTATTATGTAGTCAGGAAATCAACATTCAAAATGAACAAAACAAAGATTTCAATTCATCATCCACTACAACAGTTCTTTATTAATGCTACTAAACTTAAAGGAGAGGCCCTAAAGAAGGAAGGATGAGGTAGATTGGTCTATTTTGAGAGTAGGAGGAAAGCATTTATGTTGGCAACTATGATACCATGAAGAAGTGTTGTAGAGGCTAAATTGAGTATACACAATTCACTTTGGTCTGTTGGGTTACCAACTAAGATGTCTTGGGTTCGAATCTTGTCTATATGATATGTGTGTGAGTCTGCCTTAATTAATCTAAATGTCCCAACAAATGGAAACAACATAACTAATTCTTTGATTAAATCAACACAACAAAGCGAAACTTTTTTATAGTATATTGAGAAACAAATATAATATGTCGTACGGATTTATTTTTGGTGGATAGTGGTGATATCAAAGACAGCTTACATTTTACGACAGATATTATATTGTGTAGGTGATAATCATTTTCTATTTTGCCCAATAATGCATAATATAGTTGATACGTCATCATGAAATAATCTTGATCGGGCACGAATCTCAAGGCAAAAATCAAATTGGGAACTTCAAAAATTAAATCCGGGAGCACCTGAACTCTGATTTCAATGAGCTTACAGTCAAATTGAGCGTCTCAGAAATACAAACTCAACGACACCAAATTCGACTCAATACGAGCCCAAATCAAGGACCCGAAGCGCTGTTGGAAGCTTCATATCACAATTTGAGTTACCAAACGGTCTTCGATTTTAACGATCTTATACTCGAATCGAGCAGCTCGACGAGACGAATCCAAAGAGCCTAAGATCACTGAATTCCGACATCACTAAGGCCTCCAAATGCCTGACGAACGGTCCATGATCAAGGGGTTCAATACCGGCCGTCCATCCAACCACTCCCCATTTACCCTTGATCTCTCACCTATTTACTGGACATGCCACTCCAGAAAATCTATAAATATAGCCTTTATTCTTCACAAAGGAGGGTGGAAGCAAGAAGAAAAGAGGGGAAGAGAAGGAAGATGAGAAGGAAGAGAAGGAAGAAGCTTCTCCTCGACCACCGCCGGAACCTCGCCGGACCACCGCTGGAGCCTCACCGGACCACCACCTGAGATCCTCACCCTCGTCGGACCACCGCCGGAACTTCACCGGACCACCACCGGAGCCTCGCCGGACCACCGCTAGAGCTTCGCCGCACCACCACCTCAAGGCCCGACGTCCTGGCTCGACATTCTGGCCCGACGTTTTGCTGAAGGCCCGACGCTCTGCTCAAGGCCCAACATTCTGCTCAAGGCCTTACGCTCTGCTCAAGGCCCAACATTCTGCTCAAGGCTCGACATTCTCCTCAAGGCCTGACGTTCTGGCCAGAAATTCTGGCCTGACATTCTCCTAAAGGCCCGACGTTCTGGCCCGACATTCTGCTGAAGGCCCGACGCTCTGCTCAAGGCCCGACATTATGCTCAAGGCCCGATGCTCTGCTCAAGGCCCGACATTCTGCTCAATGCTCGACATTCTCCTCAAGGCCCGACGTTCTGGCCAGAAATTCTGGCCCGACGTTCTGCTGAAGGCCCGACGCTCTGCTCAAGGATCGACATTCTGCTAAAGGCCCGACGTTCTGCTAAAGGCCTGACGCTCTGCTCAAGGCCCGACATTCTTCTCAAGACCCGACGCTCTGCTCAAAGCCCGACGCTCTGCTCAAGGCCCAACATTCTGCTCAAGGCCCGACGTTCTGCCGAAGGCCCAACGTTCTGCTCATGGCCCGAAGTTCTGTTCAAGGCCAGACTACCAACTAACACTCAAACTTCCAGGTGATGCCGGGTCTAACACCAGACTCCTATCGAACAGTTACTAATTGTAATCTGATCACCCTTAGAGGTGATTCAGTCCTTTGTAACCTACTCAAATTCTAGTGGAATCATTTTCAACTAGGCTAGGCCCCATGGTTTTTCCCCCTTTTAGGGGTTTTCCATGCAAAAACTCTGGTGTCTCTTATGAACGCTACACCCTCTCACTTATCTGATTATGTGTTGGATCTTCGTACAATGCTAAGACGTTAAACTATATATTTTTTTACCGCCGCGAATATTTCAGGACGCAACAATAGTTAATAATACAAACATAAAATATTAAGTATTTAAAAAAAATTAATACTTTATACAAAATATTGAAGTAGAAAAAAAGATAATAAAATCAAATCTAATTTTTAATCGGGCCACTAATATACAAATACTAATGATTTATTCTTAAAATACACTAATTATTTGTTATGAACTTTGGTTGAAAGAATTCAAGTTTTCTTTTACTAATAAAATAAATCTTTTTTTCTCAAATGAAATATATTAGATTGTTACCTATAGAGCCAATACTAATTCTAACCAAGAACTAAAATAGTTAAACATACTAAAATAGTTAAACATAGGTAACAGTTTTTTAGCTGTCTTTTTAATCCTAATCCCTTCAAAACAAATTAATTTGATCTTTAATACGATCTCCATATGATGTTACAGAAGGTTAATAAACATGCAAATTGAATAATTCTCGAAACTTCTTAGAATAAAAAATAGTGAAAAATCAACTGAAATTTTCCAACTATCTTAATTATCTGAGTTCGCGGCTATGCAATAGCTCTAGGCGGTACTCATCATTTTAGTCCCACATCGTCAAACAAAACCACAGCGCGGCGTCATTGTAGTATAAAAGATGCTGAAAATGGCTTTGCAAATCATACCTTTCTCGGCCTTTTGGCTAAGATCAAGTGTAGTATCTGTTCTTATCAGTTTAATATCTGATACGTGGGCTATAAGTCCACTATGATATTAAATTAATTTTTGTTGGGGAAGGGCCCATCACAGTAGCTTGCTGCTGGGGCTCTTGAGCGTCGCTCTTGCGTTGCACTATTGCATGAGCTTGGCGCACCCCTACCAAATCAAAAATAAATGGCTAACCCAATTGAATTTAGAGGTCATAATTGGGCTCAATTTTTACTCATTTAGTAGGATGGTTTGCGTATTGTTTATATAAATAAAGATAAAATAATAACAAATAGAATCATGTAAAACTGCTACATTCTTAGTTTTTATAAATATTTAGCAAATATGATAATTTATAAACTCAAAGTAACATGACAAATTAAGTTAAAAAGAAAATTATGGGTCTTATCAATTTGAGGGAGTCATTGGTGGTAAGTTATCTATATGTGTAGGGGTAAAACCGTAAAACATATTGGGTTGGGATCCAACCTAAATTGATTTGGGACGGGAGGGCTAGGTGGATCATGGCCGAGTCAGATGCATTGTAATTGAGGCCAGTCAGTCGGGGGTTGCACTATAGCGAGTTGCGGGTGAGCGCAGGGAGGTAGGTGCTGACGTCGCATGCGAGGTCGATCGTGCGGGGGACGAGCTGAGTCTGTACTAGGATTTCAGGCTTGTCACGCAAGTCTGAGCCGCCGAGGCATGGGGGTGCGAGGCAGCGGCCAATTGCAGGAGTGACACACTTGACGCAACGCAATGTGTCGTAGTCGGGACGATGTGGGAAGCAGTGCTCGTGGGTCACACCCGGATTGATTTCGGTTTTTTGGGTCAACCAAAACCCGACCCAGTTTTATAAACGGGTTGGAATCCTAAACCCGAACCCAACATGTACGGCAAACATGTTGACGCGATCTCGAAATTTTTCAACTTGGGTTTTAGTCGGGTTTCAAATTAGGAGAAGAATAAGTAGTTACTATTAAGATGAAAAAATGGTTGATGGGTTGTTGGATGTATGAAATGAGTAAAGATAGAGATGTGAGAGTCTCGAGGAGGAGATAAGATTAGATTGGCTCCTAAATCATATTAGACTATAAAAAATCACACATTTATCCAATAACTAAGATAATACAAGACTGCATATATATAAACAAGAGCAAAATAATAATAATAATAATACACAAAATAAAATAAAATATCCTAAATAACTAAAATATATTACAACTAACTATTGTTTATTCCTATAATAAATATTTGAGAGTTGTGATAGTATGGGTATAATAATAATACTTATCAATTTAATGCAATATTTCAAACCCATAAGCCTCCCTATTGAAGATAAAGGACGCCAACTAAACTAATCGATTTCCTCTGCTAAATATTTTTTAAATCTAAAAATTAGATTAAAAATTATAAAATAAAGTATGAGAAAAAACATACACATAATTTTTTTTTTTTTGTTATAAAATGAAGTTTGATTGGAGACAGTTAATGTATTTTGAAGTATTACTGTATTTTGGAGTGAAAATTGAGTTTTTCAATTGGAGATGCCCTACTGCTTTGTTTGGAGCAGCTTTTTTACTATTTTTTAAAATAATTTTTCAATATAAAAATATTTTAAATTAGAAATTTGTGTACTAAAAAACATTAAAAAATTGTCTAAAAGAGAGCCTAAAACGTCAAAATTAAAAAAAAAAAAAAAAAATCACAACCATGCTAAAAGCAAAAGTATTTTTTAGTAGCACCAAAAGCCCTAGCTTAAACCTGCAAATAGGAGGTCTTGGCCATTAACTTTTTATATTTCTAGCAATCCAATGAAATTTCAAATCTTCTTCTACTAAATCTTTTTTGGGGAATTTTTGGGGCAAAGTCCGTATATTGAAAAAAGAGGATTACAAAAGTAAAATGAACCAAAACTATAGTCTTGGCACTCAAAACAAATAGAGTCCGAGACTCAGAAAAGTAGAAACCTATAATCTAGGTTCACAAAGAACAAAAATGAACCTAGACACAAAAACTGGAAAGACATAAAACAACATTGAGCAAGAACATATAAACATAAAGCTTAATATGACTCAGGAGCTCTTGAAAATGATCGAAAGGCATCTCGGAGGGACCTCAAGAGCGGGCCCTTGGTTGCCACAAGGACCGTCCAAAGGGCAGCTGTGAAGACAACATTCATCATCGTCCTATATCACCGATCAGTCGCCCAGCATCAGGAAGAGGGAGCAAAAAATCAAAAACTCTTCCAGTTAGCAGTTTTGCGTGCAATGGCCTTTGAAATTTTTGCTGTGATAGTTGCTTGAGAATCCACAATACCTCCAAATTTTCTGTCATTTCTAGCACGCCATATATAATAGATGTTAGCACAGGCAGCCAACAGATGGTAATTAATCCTGGCCTGGGAAAAACCTTGTTCGAGAATACTATGTAATGCTAGAAAAAGATTGGGTCTCAAAAAGTGACCAGCCAACCATGGCAGAAAAGACTTAATAATGGCAAAAGTAAAGCTACATTCAAAGTAAAGGTGAGCAGCAGACTCAAGCTCCAAATTGCAAAAAACACAGATACTTGTAGTGCCAATTCCACGAGAGCTTAAAACATCAGTTTTTTCAATCCGTTTTTAAACGACGGCCAAGAATAAGCAGAAAAACGGAGCGAAGAATGCTTGTGCCAAACCAGCTTAGACCACGGAATAGGGGCACAGTTACTGTAAAATTGAGCAGTGAAGTTCTTGAAAGTAGGATAAAAATTGTTCAACCAAAGATGAGGTTCAAACTGGGGAAGGATGTGGACATTAAGTATCAACGCAGCAATGTTATCCTCAAAACACAAAGGTAATGCCCAATTGTTGCCCAGCAAAATATTTCCAACATTCCAGTTTGCAAAAGCATCTAAAGAGATAGACTGATCCTCATTCAACAGATCATCAATGGAGGAGCCATTGCACCAAGGATCCCAAAGCAGGGACAATTTACTATCAGGATAGATGCTTAGAGAAATGCAATGTTTGATATCAGCAGCCTTGTTATACATAAATTTCCAGTATTTAGAACCCTTAACAGACAAAGGTTTCCATAAAGATTGATAAGTATAGTGCCACCAGTCAAAGAGAAGGTTTCTGGAATTGCTCGAGTGCAGAAACCTCCGTATAATAAAACAAGCAAAGTTATGGTAAAGAATGTCAATAGATGGGATACCCAATCCTCCCAAAGCTTTAGGCATACAGGTATCTTTCCACGAGATAATGTGTAATTTCTTGAGGTTAATATTTCCAAAGTAAAGGAAACGAGAGCACATACGAAGCCTTTTGGTATAATAGAACCCCTAATCCAGTAGGCAATCGTGTTATAGATAGTGAATTTAAGATACTGGATCCTGCCAGCAAAGGATAACAGTTAGGCCTTCCAACCATCAAGGGAGGCAGCAATTTTCTGGATGAGGGGTTGGAAATCCTGGAATTTCAGATTTTTGGTGAATAAAGGAAGGCCAAGGTATTTAATGGGAGTATCCGCGTGCTTAATCTGCAGCAAGTCACAAATTTCAGTGGTGTGGGAGGTGTTTTTAGAGAATAAAATTGTGCTTTTATTGGGGTTGATAAAGAGGCTAGAGACATTGCCAAAATTCTCCAGGATAGAGCTAAGGGAGGAAGCATTAGCAATAGTAGCTTTACTAAAAATTAACAGGTCATCAGCAAACATAAGATGAGAGATAGAACAGTTACCAATGGTAAAAGCATTAAAAGTATAATTTCTGGTGGCATTGTCAATGAATGAGGAGAACCCATCCATAACAATACTGAACAGGTAGGGGGATAGTAGACAACCTTGACGAAGACCAGTTGAGGAGCTAAAGAACACCTCCAGAGCACCATTGATACAAATAGAGAAATGAATGTCAGCAGTACAAGCTTTAACCCAATTGATAAACAAATCAGGAAACCCCTTATCATCCATTCTTTTGTATAAAAACTCCTCGAGACAGTGTCAAAGGCCTTGTTAATGTCATACTTGCCACAAAAATATTTTTCTTTGCCTTTGTGATTAAAGTTCCCATGGAGCTCAGCTGCAAGTAGGATATTATAAGTAATGATCCTCTTATGAATAAAACCACCTTGACTTGGGTGAATGATGAAAGGAAGCACATCTTTCATCCTATTGGCTATGATTTTAGCAATAATTTTGTAGATGACATTACAAAGTGAGATGGGTCTATAATCTTTGACATTACTGGCATGATGAAGTTTGGGAATTAAAGCAATAGCAGTTGCTTTCACCAACTTAGGCATTTGACCAGTAGAGAAAAATTGAGTAATATCATGACACAATTGCTGCTTAATAATACTCCAAGTAGATTTATAGAAATCATACGTGAACTCATCAGGACCAAGTGCCAAGTTTCCTTTACCAGAGAAGATAATGCTTCTAATTTCCTCAACAGACACCGAAGCAGTAAGAGAGGGGATGAGGTGAATAATCACTCTCCTTCCTCTTCTGTTAATGCTTTTGATGGGAACACTTCCACTTTATTGTTCTCTCTTCGTCTATCTATTATTTGTTCTATGTACTTTAGTGAATCATGTCAATAAGATTACGATGTTACCCCCAAAAAAATTTTGGAATCAACATGATTCTTACTCGAGGGGTAGCTTCTGATTATCTTAGATTTCTATATAAGATTTTTATCATGTGACCTTTAAGGTATTATTAGTAAGAAATTTAAACTTTTGTATTTTCATGAAAGAAACCTAATTATTTGTTTAAATTGAAGAAATGTGATCTATGAAACTATGGATTTTGATTTTGAAAACTAATTTTTTGCACCATATCATATTAAGTCAAATTATCTATATTAGGAATGATGTTGATCAGAAATTAAGAGAGTACAAATAAATCGGCCAAATTCAAGTAACTCTTAGGCTTCGTTTGGGACAGTTTTTTTATTGCTTTCTAAAATAATTTTTTAGTATAAAATTTTTTTTGAATTAAAAATTTTTGTACTAAAAAACCATCCTATATAGCAATAAGAAAGCTGTCCCAAACCAAGACTTAATTTGAGTTTGACTAATTAACCAAGTTTTATCTAACTCGTTTATAATTAAAAAATGGAAGGTAACTTTATTCGATCAAACACTTTATTGATAAAAATAATGAGAACTTAAATAAAAAATAATAATAATCAATAGCCATAAGGATCTTCATAAATTTTAAATATTTTTAGCGACCTTTTATTAATATTTGTAATTAAACAAGCTAAAAAACTAACGAGCCATGTTGTAATTGATTCAAACATAACTCATCAGCATCCCGTTCATATCACAAGTAGATTTTCGAGTCAAATTTGAGTTCATTCACAATCTGATTTAGCTACATTAAACCCAATTAGTATTTTTGGCATACTAATAAGGACTTTCTAACATGAACAAAAGCAAGTATAATGGAGCCCCTTGCATGTGTTAGTTGTCACTAATCAGTTATCTTATTCCTAATTACTTTATTAATCATGATTTTATATTAAAAACCCTAATTATGGCCCCTTTAACTACAAAATTAAAGTAATGACATGCATGTCATTCCAAAAGAATTAGTTGCAATTATGGGATTCTTGTGGAGGGATCATCTTTCTCCATTGAAGAGAAAAAAATTATTAGCAATCACAACAACCTTTATTTATTTATTTATTTATTCCCAATAAAGTCTTATAGGGTTAATCAAAGTCATTATTTTAATATCCTACTTTCGGCGTTTGATATTAAAAAAAAGGGCTTTATGTATTTGCAAAGTCTCAAACTCTTGTTGCTTTTGATTTTTTATTTTTTTTAGCTCATTATATGAATAAATAAATGAATATAATCTTTAAAAAATCATTAAATGTATAAAAATAGTGAGTAAAATATTTAAAATTTTATGATATTAAAAAAAATATATTGAAAATTATCATGTTTATTTTTATGTATTTAAACCGTCAATGATTGGAGTAGCTCCAGTGGAAGATAAGATTAGGCAGAGTTGCCTTAGATGGTTTGGTCACATAAAACGACGGCCTTCCGATGACCCGGTTAGAAAAGTATAGGTATAAGATTTGAATTATATTAAGAAAGGTATATGTAGATCTAAAAAGACTTGGTCATAAAATAATATAAATGATATTTCATTATTAAATTTAAACGAGAATTTGACTTTTGACATGACACAATGGAGAAAAAGGATTCATGTAGTCGATCCCACATAGAAGGACAATGGCTTGATGTTGTTGTTGTTGTATTTAAACCCATCAATGATAAAATATACAATGATAAATAAAGTCACATGTGCAAATGCATGAGTTCGATAGTTCGTAAAATAATATGAGTGCTATTTTTATAATGATCAAGATTCAAGGTCTGTTTGGGACTACTGTAATGTTTTATAAAATTGGTTATGAAATTACTGTAGAGAAAGCAAATTCATTATTATGGTTATAGAAGACAGCTTTTTGTCACATAAATTTTGAAAAAATAGTGAGAAAGCAATATCCAAACGAAACTATAGTTATTGTATGAAAAGCAAAGTAGCCAAAAAATTGTACCAAAGAGACCCTTAGATGTTACTTATGTAATTCTGCCAAAACTAAATAAATTAATAAAAGGGAAATTTGTGTTTGTTTTTGTCTACAACCTTTGTCATGTTAGTGGTACAATTAGTTGTTAATTAATGGCTTGCTAAAGGGCTAATTACTTTTAATTAAGTAGGTAATTACTTTACCTAAGTCAATAATAGCTGCATTGTTTAACTGCAAGAATGGAATATTTGTCCTCTGAAGAGGACATTGGAGTAAAGATAATCTCTTTAATAATGGCTATTAGGATGTGAGTCCTTTGTTAATACTTTAGGGCCTGCATTTATAATTTCCAGTGGGTGACAGTGATCACCAGTGATACATACCTGCTTATCTGCCTTGTGGCCAGGAAGCTTATGCTGCCCTTCGAACTTTACCTTAAGAAAAATATAATATTTTGAATGATTTTTTTTTTTTAATGGGGTATCTACCCATTGTCATTCCTCTTATGAGACGCTTGGCGGCGTAACTAATCGCTCGGTAAGTCTACTAGCAATCAACCCCACAGGTGTAGGGCTTGCAGTTATTTTCTCCTCACTTAAGGAATCGAGCCGCACGAGAGGGGATCTGAACAAGGGTTGGGGGTTCCGAATCATGCTCGCCCACCAACACAGCTAAGCCTGGTGGGATATATTTTGAATGTTTGATTAGTAAATAGAATTTGGGGACATCATAAGGTATATTTGAGATTATTTTCTCATAATTTAACTCTGAGTGTCCTTGTCATATATGAATATATGGTAATAGATTTTATTTTGAATGTTATATGATCACCCAAAAATGAATAGATTAAAATAATTGCATCTTAAGGTCCATTATCTCCTACTTCTAGAATTATTTATGAGGCTTTTTTTTTTTACTTTTTATTCTATCCCAACAACTAACTCAACTAATTAGTAGCATAATCAAGTTTAAAGAGAGTGAAATCAAAAGAATACCTCAAATTTGAGGTGTAAATGTTTCATGTTATATAGAATAATGAACTAATTTATCAATGAATTTTTTATGTTATATATACTTTTAAGATGATTAGTCTAAACTTAGGGGATTAGCATACCCTTATATAGTTATATGCAGGGGCGTATTTAAGCTGGGGTCCTAGGGGCAGGGGCCCCCACTGGTTGTTTGGTTTATTTCTAATTAAGATTATTTATGACTTCTAAATTATTGTCTAATATAAAATATGAGAGATGATAGGAGGGAAACTTTGTTTAAAGAATTTGAATTATTTTTATGAGAAAAATAACATAGATAATCCAAATATGAGTGATACATTTGTAATACAAGGAATATCAAGATTTTGATGTGAATGTAATAGTACCAAAGAGATATGTTGTTGGGATAGAATTTTGGTGAAAAAGTATAATATAAGAACACTTCATATTTGTATACAATCAAGGACTTCTTGTTTGATAAGAATCATGATCAACATGTAACCCATTTTAGCCTTTTAGTTGAGAGTTTATTCTTTCAATTAAGAGATCTTAGATTTAAGATTTTTTCTATAGGAGTTTATGCTAATCCGCCATTAAATTTGCTAAAAAAATTCATAAGAATCAATCAACAATGTTGAAATAAACTACGGTGTGATTCTGGAAAAAAAATGCAAGACTTAAACCGAATATATTTAAGAGGGGTTTACATACATAACACTTTATATCTTGTTAATTACATATCTAATATTCAAATTTTAAATACTTTATATCTACCACTCATATATCAAATATGGGTGCAATGAATGAAATATTAAAGTTTATAGGATGGTATGAGTGGTAGGAATGAAATATATGAGTAACATATTTGATATTAAAGTTGTTTATAGGTGGTATACATGAAATATTAAAGTTTTAAGTGTTATATATATAAATAGCATGATATCAATGGGTATGTATGCAAATCCCCCTATATTTAAATCCTTAACAGCTGAGTCTAATACATAATCGATCGATAATTAGAAATTGCATGTGAGATTAAAGCTTCGTTTAAGATAATTTTTTTTACTGCTTTTAATAACATCTTGTAAGTACAAAAATTTCTTGAAAGAAATTAGCAAAAAAAAATTCAACGGCCAAAAACTATCTCAAATGAAACCTTGAATTAGTGTCTACTCATCTAATTTGAGTCATAGAATATGTCCAACCGCTTGACTTAGTTCAAATATAATCTTTTTTTTTAAATAAAAAAAATGTGTTTTCAAATATAAGCCTTGTTTCAGAGTAATTGATACAAATTTATGTATGTAAGCATTGAAACATGAATCCAACATCTCATCTTAATCTATTGGTTGAGAGCTTTAGCTATTAATTAAAAAGTCTTCCGTTCAAGTCTTACCTAAATAATATTTTTCTGAATTTATCTTAACTAATCTAAATATTTAAAAAAATGAACCCATACTGTTAATTAGAAGCTCTCAATCATTAAATGAAAAAATAAATTGTCCAAACTGATTCACATTTAAAATGATTTATTGAACTGATTCAGACTCTCTAAATGACTCGAATGGCGTAGCCCAGAGAGCCATATTAATTGCACTCTCCACCAAATAAGAGAAAGATTGCTACAGCTAACGGCATAGCATGAAGAGGGCTGCCAGCGAGGAAGCAAGTACTGTGCTTGTTTTGCATGAAAAATTCTTTTGAAATCTGAAGAGAGATAGAGAGAGAGAGAGAAGCAGCAGCTAAGTTCTTGTTGATTTTCCATTACTGTGCAAGATTTCATTAATGGATTCAGCTGAAATGATGAGAAAGTTTCTTTTTGAGTGATAAGACAGCACAATTTAACTTTTTCAGTGTCTTAAAGAAAGAAACCTTTCATTTCTTACAGTTTTTAATGGTAGGCTGATAGATTAGCCAGTACTGTACCACAAACTGCTAAGTAATAGTTATATTTTTTTCTTGTAATATTTGCTGTTTTAAATGATATTTTAATTTTAACAAAAGGAGTTTATGATGAATTACTTTCATGTTTAAAATGATAAAATAAATAATATTTATTTACAAAGATTTATATTACTTCTTTTTTATCGATTTAGTGTCATATTGCATGAGGGATGAGAGAGGAAACGAAATGTTTGTATAGCTTCAATATGAGATCTTTCCAGATTATTGTATATGGGGCATAATCATACAGTAGACTTCCAGTTAAATACCTATGTTGTACTTGTAAATTTCGTCTGCACACTTAGCTCTCGTCCGCCGTTCGCAAACCAAGCTCCTGTCTGACCTCTTGCACACCCAACTCGCATTCAACTGTTCGACACCACGCTCCCGTCTGCACACCCAGCTATGTCCGCACACCCAACTTCTGTCAAGCCGTCCGCACATCCAACTCCCATGGAAGCATTTCGCTCCCAGCCTCCCATCCACACTCTAGCAATTGATTCATAGCACATTCATATATGACCTATAGCCTATCTTTGAAAATGTCGAAGAAACTAAACATAAAATGATTGAATAAGTTCCAACGATGTGAGATCATCTCGAAGTTGAGCAAGATGAATCATCCTAGTAAGTGTGATCTAGTGCGAGAGTATGACATGAGTGAATGATCCATTCGAAAGATGTATGATAGTAGAGAGAATATCCTTGAACGCTCTGCGTTGATGTCTGAAGAAGCTAAAGAAAAATCATTTCGAGCGTCTGTTGGTCATTTCACAGAGGTTGAAGATATGTTCTTCATCTGGATAGACAATATGTGTCGTGTAAATTTACATGTACCGCCCTCTCTCACCATTGCCAAAGCGAAAAACATTGCCTCCACTCTTTCTATTCCGGACACAAATTTTAAGTCATCTTGGCAATGATTGAGCCGATTCAGAGCACGTCAAAGTTTGCAAAAGATGCTCATTCATGTAGAGGGAGCATAGTCAACAAGGATGATCAGGAGTTGTTGGCAGTGTTAAAGGATTTATACGTGATTATCCGTACAAGATATACGACCCTACTAGCAAGTAATCTCAACATAAAAGAAATTGATATTTTATGGTAAATATGGAAATAAAGAAGAAGATTTAATTTTTTTTTTAAAAAATAAATGATTTAATGAACAATTACAAAGTAAAATGATTCTAAATTGGTTAGTGTTTATTAAAACTCTGATAGTACAATTAAAATGCTTCTTAAAATCATCTGTACAATACAAATTTATTATAAAATCTGACAAAATAATCTAAATTTTTAATAAAAAAATTATTATTTTTCCCAATTTAAAATATTTTAGTACTGAATTAAATTTTATTTGTTAGCCATAGGCTCTGTATCCATACCTCCTGCAAGAAGTCACATAGCCTGAAGAGATGAATGGGTCAAAGGCTGAAAGCAAGCAAGCAAACGATAATGAACATTCATACAGTAGATAAAAGATTTATATCATTATACGCTCTCATTGGAGAGAGATATACAGAGAGAAGAGAAAACTATCATTAATTCTTCATTTATTAATTTTTTATTTTTTATATAATTTTTGCTGCTGAGGTGGGGTCAGAGGTGACACGAGAGCATCTTTTCACCTTCCTGTCAAATAAACAGTCTGTCTTCTCCTTTTTCAAGTTTTTACTCCTCACAGAGAGGAACTGTTCACCACATGATTGAGGAGGGGAAGCTTTTAAAGCATAGGGAGAAGAGAGAGGATGGAGGGAAATTATTTTATGCGGAGTCCGAACGTAGAGGATCTTTTAAATTATTGAACTTACTACGTATGTTATGTGTACGCTTTGCTTATACTCGGTTATATTTATAGATACGCAGCAAATAAGTAACAAATCTTCACAACTAATTATTTGATGCTTATTTACTGTGTATCTATAAATACATAGAGCATAGGCATAACTTATGCATAAGATATATAGTAATCCAGAAGATTCTCTATGTTCAGACTCCGCAAAAATGGAGAGAGGAGACCGGGTCTCTTTCAGCACTTAAATGAGCATCTTGGTCTCTTTCAGTACTTATATGAGCATCAAGCTATTAGTAGAAAAGTCTAAATGTATTAATAAAATATAATGAGGTGTCGGTTTGTACAATGGATTTCAGGTTAGAGACAACAAATTTTAGAGTAGATGAAAGAACCGGAACATCCTGAGTCGTGGATTCCTCGTGTTCTTCGATTTGAGAAGCAGCTGTGTTCGCCATCTTCACTTCTTTAGGTCGCCCATCCACGACTCAGGATGTTCCGGTTCTTTCATCTACTCTAAAATTTGTTGTCTCTAACCTGAAATCCATTGTGCAAACTCAACTCACCTCTGAAAACTATTCTATTTGGAGATCTCAGATCTCTAAAGTATTCTGTGCAAATGGATTTGATCACTTTCTTGATCCCACTAAACCCAAACCTACCAGATTCATCACTCAAAATGACGGTAGCTCTCTGTATAATCCCGATTTCGCCCACTGGAACTTAACGGACCAAAATCTCTCTGCTGCGATTTGTTCCACCATCACCGCACCGATTCTTCCTTACATTATACACCTTGATTCCACGGCTGCCATCTGGTCTACTCTTGAAATCAGATTTCAATCCACAAATAGGTCAAAAGTCATTCAATTAAAGAATGAACTCCACAACATAGCCCTCAAGAACTCCACCATTACTCAATATCTTGCTGATATAAAAACTTTAGTTGACAATATTGCATCCGCTGGCTCTCAGGTGGACACAGAGGATATAATTTTGTATATTCTCAATGGGCTCCCGCCCTCATATCAATCGTTTAAAACTGCAATTCGAACGATGCTCAATCCAATCAGTCTTGAAAATCTCTATGCACTTCTTCTCAGCGAAGAAGTTAACATTGCAACCGATGCGTCAAAGCATTCCGCTGCATCTGATCCTCAACTGGCTCTGGCATCTACCCGCGGTCGTGGTCGCAGGAACAGAGGAAGAACGGCTGCCTACAACTACACAGCACCTCGCACCAACCAGAACTCATCTTTGATTTGTCAGATTTGTTTAAAGAAAGGTCACGGTGCCTCTTCATGCTGGCATCGCCTCAACCCACAATATGTTCCACAGTCCTCTGCCGCTAACAACACTGCATTAGCTGCCGGAAATTCAAGAGTCTCATCCGACTGGTTTCTTGATTCAGGTGCATCGGCTCACCTAACCAACTCTCTTGAAAACCTCTCAGTGTCCAACCCCTACCATGGCCAAGATACAATTACCATCGGCGATGGCAGCTCCGTCAATATAGCCAATTCTGGCTCAGGTTTGCTACCCACGCCGAATCGTAAGCTCAACCTCTCCAAAATTTTACATACTCCAAATCTTCATTACAATTTACTATCAATTTCGCAGCTTACAAAAGATAATAACATCTGTATTAGCTTTGATTCTAATGGTTTTTCTTTGAAGGATCCGACGACGCAAGAAGTCTTGCTTCGCGGACCATGTAGAAATGGCTTATACCCCATTCAGGCTACCACCAACAGCGCATCTCCGCACGCGTACTCGGCCGTTGCCTCGTCATCTTTTTCCTGGCACAACCGTTTGGGTCACCCCAACTATAGCATTTTACATTCAATTTCTGTTTCTCAACCACATTTACATATAGACATTAATAAGAAAGATTGTCTGTCTTGTACTGTCTCTAAAGCACACAAGTTGTCTTTTGAACGTTCTGTTTCTCGTACAAATTGTATGCTACAACTTTTGCACTCTGACATTTGGGGACCGGCACCGGTCACCTCCATACAAGGTTTTCAGTATTATGTAATCTTTGTTGATGACTTTACCAGATTTACCTGGATTTTTCCATTACGATTTAAATCTGACATGGCTACTATGTTTTTTAATTTCAAAAATCAGATTGAGAACTATACGTCTCACAAAATTAAATGTCTACGCACGGATGGGGCGGCGAATACCTTAGCCGCACATTCACCGACTTTCTAAAGAAGCATGGCATTTCCCACCAGATATCCTGTCCGTATACTCCTGAGCAGAACGGAGTTGCGGAAAGGAAACACCGTCACATAATTGAAACCACCCGCTCCCTTCTTCACACTGCCAGCATTCCCTACAAACATTGGCCGGAGGCAACACTAACGGCGGTCTACTTAATAAATCGTATGCCTTCACCAAACACGAACAACATCTCCCCGTTTGAACTCCTCCACCAAACACCACCCAATTACAATCACCTTCGAACTTTTGGCTGCGCCTGTTATCCTCTGCTACCTCCTCATTCGCGGCATAAACTTCAACCAAAGACTACATCCTATGTATTCCTTGGGTACTCCGATACCTACAAGGGATACAAATGCCTAGACACAAACACACATAAAATTCTGATCTCTCGGCACCTCACGTTTAACGAACAATTATTTCCGTTTGCTAACAGCACTACACCTGCTTCATCCACCTCTACGCTCATCTCTCCTCACTTACTGCTCCCGACCTCCACTATCTCTAACTACACCCAACCGCCTAATCACACCAGTCACCTAACAAAACCAGTTCTTCCTGTATCAACCTCTGCAAACAGCTCTATACCCCAGCAGCCCTTGCATCATCACCTCAGTCCTGCGCCTACCCATTCTCCACCTGCAATGCCGCAATTCAACCGTCACCCCATGGTCACCAGACGTCAGACAGGTTCTTTGAAACCAATCACAAGACTTAACCTGGTTCACGAACAAACTTCTCAACAGCAGCCCAAGGATCCGACCTCGTACTCAGAGGCCGTTAAACATGCTCACTGGCGTCAGGCAATGTCGGACGAATTTCTTGCTCTACAACGGCAAGGCACTTGGACTCTTGTTTCTCCGCCCAAGTCCTCCGTTCTCGGGTGTAAATGGACATATCGCACGAAACATCTCGCAGACGGATCCATTGCTAAATACAAAGCTCGATTGGTAGCTCTTGGGAATCATCAAGAATTCGGTCTTGACTATAACGAAACATTTAGCCCTGTGGCTAAATTACCGACAATTCGTATTCTGCTTACAATTGCATTACATTATGATTGGCAGGTTCACCAACTAGACGTCGACAACGCTTTCCTACATGGAACTCTTACGGAAACGGTGTATATGAATCAACCCAAAGGATTTATAGATCCCACGTATCCGAATCATGTATGTCGACTCAACAAGGCTCTTTACGGACTTAAGCAAGCTCCGCGACAGTGGTACAACACGTTCACAGCATATCTCATCTCTCTCGGCTTCGCGAACAGTATTTCTGATCCTTCTCTTTTTATCTTAAACAAATCTGATTGCAAATTATTTCTACTTATCTACGTAGACGACATTTTATTTACCGGTAATAACAAAACAATGCTTGATAATATACTTGCTCAATTGCATTCCAGATTTTCAATCAAGCATCTCGGAACAGCCCATCAGTTCCTTGGCATCAAAATTGAGAGACAATCCACTCAGTACTTTCTCTCCCAACCGCAGTATGCCAAATCCCTCATCGACATGGCTCAATTATCACAATGCAAACCAATTTCTAACCCAACCTGTACCAAGCTACCTCAAGACATTCGTCCAGATCCCTTATTATCGGATTCATCACTGTATCGACGCCTCACTGGCTCGCTACAGTACCTCACTCTCACGAGACCAGACATTGCGTACAGCGTCAACATTCTCTCGCAACACATGCACAATCCATTACCCCAGCATATATTCCTTCTCAAAAGACTTCTTCGCTACATACAAGGTACACTTCATTTCGGTATACCCATTACAAAATCTAATTTACTTCTCACCTCCTTTTCAGATGCCGATTGGGCCGGAGATCCTATCTCCAGAAAATCAACATCAGGTTACTGCTCCTTCTTGGGCAATACCTTGATCTCTTGGACCGTCAAAAAGCAAACCACCGTAGCTCGCTCCTCCACCGAATCTGAATATCGGGCACTAGCAGCATTAACCGCCGCAGATGTCATATGGCTCCGAAAACTGTTAACTGAATTCGGTGCACCTCAAGACCGTCCGACTGATCTTTTCTGTGACAACGTCTCCGCCATAGCTCTAGCAAACAACCCGGTCTTTCATGCTAGAACCAAGCATATCGAAATAGATCAAAGGTTCGTTCGGGATCACATTCAGCACAACCACATTCGGATCTTCCCCATTAACACGTTGGATCAAGTGGCTGATATATTTACCAAGGCCTTATCAACACCTCGTTTTCAATCTCTAAGACTCAAACTGACTGTTCACAACAACCCCTCAGTTTGTGGGGGGCTATTAGTAGAAAAGTCTAAATGTATTAATAAAATATAATGAGGTGTCGGTTTGTAATTGGCTTCAGCTTATTAAAGCCTTAGGCATAGAGTCTATATATAGAAGCGTCCTCTGTACTGAATTGAACAATAATAATACTTCTTTATTTTCTATCGTTCTCTGCATCGTCTTCCTTTCTCCGTCTCTTTATTCAAGAATGGCAATCTAAAGAAGCAAGACCACTGCATCTCATTTTCTTCACAAGCTAGACACAAAAAGAGGGAAGAGAACAAAACAAGAGAACTTTACTTGCCCTCTATCATCCTTTTCTCTTACCATATTTAGGCTCTTTAGAGCTCTGATGGAATCATGACTTATTTAGAATTTTGTGCCACAAAGGAAGGAGGAGAAGGAACTAATTTAGTCACGCTGTAATGATCATTAATTAGAAGTGTAATTAAGAAATAATCACTTGGTGAGAAAGGTCTGGTTATGCTTTTAAGGACTAGAGAGTACAGAAGTTTAGTGTAGCAGTTCTTAGAGAAGAGAGCTACAGCTGTTTTAGAGTGGTCGATACTTTGGCCATTAACAGAAATCTGTTAGATGCCGCTGAAAAGTTATTGATAGCTGCTTGTGCTGTCTTGGTATGGTCATTCTGATATAAAAAAGACAGATTTTTTTAATATCCTCCTATTTCAATAAGAAAATGACAGATTTTTCTTAAAATCTAACTGTCTAAAAGCTGAGAAATGCTTACTGGTTCTGTTATGCATTATCTTTTGATATCAACAAGACATGAAGCTTTTGAGATTTGCTCATGATAAAGCTCAGCAATGGAGAAAGTGATTCAATAACTTATTCTGATCTTAATTTTTGATATCAAAGAGAGATGTTTGTGACTGCTCATCAGAAAGCTGAGCAATGAGGTAAGTTATTAATTTATTATCATTTTCTAGATAAATAACTATAAAATTTACAATTTTTTATCATTACTTTGGACTCTGAAAGGAAGCTTTGCATGTCTACTTAAATTAAGCTTTTCAAACCTCAATCACAAATTTTTACTTAGCCACAACTTTTTCATTTAATTTCAAAAAAGCAATTGTACTAAAAAATGCTTTGTCCAGCGTCTTAAAAAAATCACTTTCTCTATTAAAAAAACTTTACAAAGTAAAAAAATTATCCCAAACAAAGACTAATAGTCTTCAAAATACAAGCCACCAGCTTGAAATTACAAAGAATAATTCTGATTTATACCGAAAAAATAGCTTTGAAAAACTCTTATCAACCATTCTATGCTAACGCCGAACTCTCGTCTCCGACCAACCAATCAGAATATACCGCATCATCCCTTCGCTCGGTGCTAATACTAATACCGCGGCCTTCAATATTGCTTACATGACTGCATCTAATTCACCTCCGAATATAGAGATGCGTCCCGGCACAGAATAATAACTCCTCTTGAGGCAGCTTTTCATCTTATAATGTAAGAATGCTATGATTTTGATGTAACACAAATATAGCATCAAATAGCAAACAATGCCAGTCTTCAAATAAATTCAACTTGATTATTCAACATTTCTAACTGTATATCTGCAGTACATATACGCTATAAAATACAGTGAAAAGTTGCAAAATCTGAAAGTTGGAAAATTAAGTCTCACTGTTTGATTCCTGTTGCAGAAAAACGCAAATTTCTGTAACCTGGTTAAGGAATACAGCGCAAAGATCGGTGGTGGGGAAGCTAAGAAATAATCAGTAAAAGAAACAGAAAAATCTCATTACAGTGACAGTGAAGTAAAGAGAGTCCAAGAACATCGATAATATCCTCAGGAGAAAAGAGTCTATAGAACAGAAGAATGAAGAACTAGAGTAAAAAAGTGCAGCATTTGACTAACATCAAAAATATTTCATCTTCTCCTTCTCCAAAATCTGAAATTATCCTATATATTATCAATCCAGAGAGATTCTACGTATCTCCAACACCAAGAAAATCAATGAAAGGCAAGCTAATCTTCTCGTCCTCAAGTTCAGCATCCTCTGGCATGAAGCCATTGTTGATCACTGAGTCAGTTGCAGAGGCCTCGGAATTTGAATCAGAGAATCCATAGTGATGAATCCCTGGTACTACAATCAGGGGGGAAGCTTGCTGTAAATCAATGGAAGAATCAAACAGGCGCTCATAACCTTCCTTTCTTCTAGTCACCAACTTCCCATCTGGCTCTAAAATGATAATAATCGGTGAGAATATCGAAATATGTAACCAATGTAAGGAAATGCCATTCATTTACTGTAAGTTCAAAATTAATGATTTTGAAGTTTTAGAACTACTGATTGAACTAGGAAAAACTTAAATAGTGAAAAAAAAAATGGAGCATTAGCCTCAGAAAAGAAGCTTACCAACGAGATAATCAATTTGCTGATGCAGATGTGGAAAGTTGTATCTGGTTAGGAATCCATGAGCAGTAAAACCTCTACTGATACACAAGGGTTCGTCTCTATTGCTAGAAATGGTGGACTCTGCACTGCACGCATGGTTGCTGCATTTCACCTCCATTCTTTTATCGAATACCTTAGATGAAGAAAATGTCTTTCTTCTTCTGTAAACGCTGGACTGTTCTCTTTGCCTTCTTGCCATGATAACATGCCAATGATTCTTCACAGCGTTATCAGTTCTACCGGGGAAAAGCCTGGATATAAGAGCCCATTTGTTTCCATATAGTCTGTGAGCAGAAAGAAGTCTTTCTTCTTCATCCTCGGTGAATGCCTTCTTGTTAATCCTGGGATCCAACTGGTTGAACCATCGCAGTCTGCAACTCTTCCCTGTTCAAATGTTTATCAAAAACCAAAGTTTAATGAACAGAGTGAGATAAAATCATAAAAAAATGGATTTTTTTTTATAATGTTTGTAGGAAGAGTGCCTGATCTTCCTTCAAGTTTCTCAGCGATGAGATTCCAGTTTTGGGGGCCATATTGAGCAACAAGATCTTTAAGTTTAGCGTCCTCAGCTGGTCTCCAGTGTCCTCTTGCACAGAGTTTGGAGTGCCTGCTCTCTAGTTCCGCTCCTTCGTGCTCCTCAATCCGGCCACTCATCTCACTCAATCCTTCAAAATCCGAACTTTGCTTCGCTCCTTGCTCCTCCAATATCAAAACTGCTTCATTTCTTCTCCCCTCTCTCTCTACTGTGTGGAACAGAGGAGGACGCGATGAAGGAGAAAACTCCATGGATGTGGATCCTAATTTTCAGGGGGAAAAGGAGGCAACACTTACTCAAACCTCGAACCATCGCAGAAAGGATGGAACTTGCACCATATTATAACTTCTCAGAAAACTATCACATAAGAAGACACCAGCAAAGGTTAAAAATTTTGATTTTTTTTTCTATACCCCCTGGATTGCTTTGATCTTCGAGAGAAGATTCAGAGCAGAAAGAAGACGAGCTTCTGATCAGAGTGACAGAACAAAACGATCGAGTCTCGGAAAACAGAAGAAGAACAGATGAACAGCCCCCTGTGTGTATTTTGATAATAATTCCACCGAAAAATTTGATTTTGATATTCTCTATCTTCTTCTTCTTCTTCCTCCTCTGCAACTCTTATATCTCGCTTTATTTGATTGTTTCGGAATCTCATGCAGTTTCAAAAGTGAACCGCTCGTGTGGGTTTGGGATTTGGAAGTTCTCCATTCTTTTATATGTCCCTCTCCTCCTATACAAAGCCAACAGTAACTCCCCGTGTCCCTTGGCACCGTTTGCTTCGATGGACAATTTCTATAAAAATCAAAAGAAAAATAACAATTTTAAAATAAAAACTTTATTATATATTCCATATTATTTCAAAATTTTTTAGGGGATTTAAATATAAATCATATACTTTTTTCATATTTACATATTATTTATTTATATAATAATTTAATTTCTCAGTTATATCAAAATATAAATAACGAAAAAAACTATTAAAAGCAAATAATGAATTGGCTACTAAACTATCAAATTGTGAGCTTGCAACTTCTTCAAAGATTGGCAGACGACTTCTTCTTCTAATTGAAAATTTTGATTAACTGATATAATTATTATTATTATTTATTTCATATATAATCATACATGTAAATAATTCCATCTATAAGTAGCTAATTAATTATTTTAAGCTACAACCCAAATCTATAAATAAAAATTTGAAAAGATTAGATTTTATTAGAAAAAAATATTGCATTAGAAGCTTCTTATACGTAAATAATCATATAGTATAAGATATATATACTACTATAATCAATCAAATAAAAAATCCTCTAATTAATAAAAAAACCTAGGTTAATTAATAATTAGCATGAAATATTCTTGACGAATGTGAGGCCCGAAGTTCTGCCAGATCATCACCTTACACCCGAATTTCTATTGTACAATTAGTACTTCTAATCAGATCGCCCTCGGAGGCGAATTAGCCCGTTGTAACCGATTCAAATCCTAGTGGAATCATTTTCGACTGGGCCAGGCCCCGTGGTTTTTCCCCTTTTAAGGGTTTTCCATGTAAAAAATATTGTTTCTCTGTGTGTGAGGTGGATATTTGTGCGAAGCTATGACGTATAATTGAAACTCTATCGCCGCGTATATTATAGCAGACAACAATTCTATTTTTAAGATATATAAATTCTAGTATAGTTAATAATTTAATTCTTTATTATAAATTTTAAATTATTAATTATATAAAATAAGATAAAAAATAATTTTATATAATTTCTTGAATTCTAAACCTTTAGTACAAATTAAGTAATTTTTATCATTATTTGATTTAAGAAAAAAAAAATATCTTCATACAATGAATTTAAGAAGTCAGTACATAAGACGTGCTCTTCGAAATTATTACAGGTGAGTAATAATATTTTTAATTCTTCAATGTTCCACGTGGGGTTACCTTCCTGTTAAGGTTTTAGGGTTTCTGTACTCCTTTAAATTAAATATTACATTGAGTTATCTCTTTTATGATTAAAGTTTGTACAGAGAGATATATCTAGTTTTTGTTTTGAATGATTTTTTATTAATTCTTAAAATATTTTTATATATAAAAAAATTTATTAGTTATTTTAAAAAGTAGTAAACATTTTATTCTAAATGAAGTCTAAAGCATAGGCTATGATTCATTTGGAATAATTTTTTTAATATTTTTTAAAACAGTTTTATAGTTAATAAATTTCTTGAATATAAAATTTTGTACTAAAAAACTGCTCTAAAAAATAATGAAAATGTCATCTTAAATAAAGACTTCATTTGTGATGACTTTTTATTTCCTCTTAAAATAATTTTAATACAAATTTTTTTTTATTAAAAAGTTATATTAAGAAGCAGTAAGAAAGTCATTATAAATTAAGCCTTAGTTTAGAATTATTTTCTCATTACTTTTTAAAATAATTTTTTAGTATTAAAATTTTTGACATGTTCATTTGGTCAGACGGGCTGTAGTCCGTAGGCGACGTAAGTCAGAAGAGACTGCAGTCGGCGCGGGACAGAGGTTAGAAGTACTGTAATTTGTGGGCGACGTAAGTCAGAAGGACCGTAGTCGACGGCAACGGAGGTCATAAGGATCGTAGTCGGCTGCAACAGAGGTCAGAAGGACTGTAGTCGATGGGCGATGTAAGTCGGAAGAATCGTAGTCGCCGGGCGACGGAGGTCGGAAGGACTATAGTTGCCGGGCGACGTAAGTCGGTGGACGCCGGAAGTCGGAAGGACTGTAGTCGGTGGGCGACGTATTCGGAAGGACCATTTTTTGACGACGGAGATCAGAAGAACTGTAGTCGACGGAAGGACCGTAGTCGGCGGACGACGGAGGTCAGAAGGATTATAGTCGGTGAGCGATATAAGTCGGAAGGACTGTAGTAGGTGGACGACGGAGGTCGGAATGACTGTAGTAGGTGGGTGACGTAAGTCAGAAGGACCGTTGTTGGACAATGGAGATCAGAAGAACGATGTCAGGTAAAAATTCAGCTATGGATAGAAATCCCACATTGGATAACTATATGGCAAAAATCCAACAACGGGCAGAAGTCCAGTGTCAGGTAGAAATCTGGCGACTAGCGGGAGTCCATCGTTGGGTAGAAGTTCGAATTCAATCGGCAGCAGGGGAGAACTCCGGCGTTAGATGGTATTCAGGCAAAACTCCGTCGTTACTTGGAGATCAAATAAAGTTCCGACGTCACTGGAAAGTCGGGGCGAAATTCTAGTGTCACTTAAAAGTCGGGCGAAATTCTAGAGTCACTTGGAAGTCAGATAGAATTCTGGCATCACTTGGAAGTCGGGCAGAATTCCGGCATCGTTCTTAGGTTGCGCAGATTAATTCCGGGGATGGTGGTCGAGGAGTTTTTGCCCTCCTAATATTCTCTTCTTCATTCTCTTCTTATCTTTTTGCTTAGGTCCCTTCTCAAGAGAAAATGAGGGGCTATTTATAGTTTTTTTAGAATGTCATGACCCGTAAATATGAGGAGGATCTAGTGCAAAGGTGGAGTTGTTCGAATGGATAGTCGTTATTGAATCCCTTGATCGAGGACAATTTGTCAGACATTTGAAAGTCTTAATGATATTGGAATTTAGGGATCTTGGGCTAGTTAAATTCGTCTCGTCGAGTCGCTCGATTATACTATAAGCATGTGATGTTTGGAAACCGTTTAGTAATCTAAATTGTAGTTCGAACCTTCCAACAACGATTCGGGTTCTTGATTTGGACTCATTTGGGCTCTGATTGAGTTGAATTTGGTGTCGTTGGGTTCCTATTTCTGAGACGATCAGTTCGACTATAAGTTTGCTGAAATCGAAATTCACATGATCCTGAATCTAATTTTTGAAGTTTTCAACTTAATTTTTGTCTCAAGATTCGTGTCCGATCAAAAAAATTTGTTGATGATATATCAATAACGATGTTGAATGAAAACTTCCACCATATTAATTACAATAATGATAATTAAAATATTATTATTTTACTTTTAAGGACGAAGGAAATTCAGAAATGAGTCTTTATCATTATTGAGAGAATTCAATAAGAGTTGAATTTAGAAAAAGAAATAGATATATTTTATGAATAATAAAAAATAATATTTAATTATCATAAAAACCCCAATTGATTATCATAGAAAACTCATTCTCAGAATTTAAGCTAAATTACTCTAATTCATAACAAATATAATCTTTATCATAACATAAAATCATAATAAAATTTTAGCAATAAATTCTAAAAAAAATTATTGATATATCAGAAAAAAAATTTATGTAAATATTCAT
The DNA here is from genome assembly GCF_001605985.2 of Dendrobium catenatum. Classification (NCBI taxonomy): domain Eukaryota; kingdom Viridiplantae; phylum Streptophyta; class Magnoliopsida; order Asparagales; family Orchidaceae; genus Dendrobium; species Dendrobium catenatum. The sequence continues at coordinate 1,029,047 of NW_021318735.1, forward strand.
AATTAAATTTATATTATGTATATATATTAATAAATATTTAATTTTTTTTACTAATTAAGGTAAAAATATTTAATGCAACTGTCCTAATACTGAGAAAATTTATTTATTATCAGTCCTAATGTAGTCATACTGGTGGGGCCATGATGATGCCTACTTCTTTGACTCTAACTGGCTACTGTTTTGCAGGTGGCAGGGAAACAGCCCTGCCTACCCCTGCCCGCTGCCCCAAAATTACCCACACTGCCCGTCCTTTTTCGTAATTTAATCCATTTTTATTTTCTCACAATTATAGTAATTTATAATTACTCTCTGAATTAAGAAATATTTTAAAAATTCGAAAATTTGGCGGTGAAGATCTCGTTTTAACTGCTGCGAATCTTCACGGCAGGCAGAAGATGGCGAACAAAACGACAAAACGAAACGACCGCATCCACCGTCCCGCATGCGACTGTGTCGCACGTGCGAGCTGAACATCCACGTACGCACGCGGCTCATCAGATATTTTATAATTATATAATAGAATCATACTATAGTCTATACATTTGTTGCATCCGGAAATGTGCAGTTTATGCTTCTAGCATAAAGAAAATGTTAACCATTTGTTTTTTTGAATGTCAATACACATTTGGGTTGATATATGATCTTATTCCGGGAATTAAGACCTTTCTTTTAAGACCTAATCTCCTCCAAGTGTTGGACTGGGTTAGCTCTGAATTTAAAGGGAAAGCTGTTGTTAAAAATTTTTACAAAATTGTGATAGCATGTGCTCTTTATCACATTTGGAATGAACGTAATGCAAGGAGATTTGGTAATTCTTATACCTGTCATACGACTTTATTGCTTAATATTAAGCGGAACATCTTTGATAAAATGCTTTCCTGGAAAAATTCATGTCAATTATTGGAGAATTTGTAGTTGTCTCTACCTTGTGGATTTTGTTTTCTGCTGGGTTAATTCAGATATTTTTTCTGGGAGCTGTTTATGTGGAATCTGTTGGTATTTTCTGGATGTGATGTTACTGGAGTTGTTTATGGGAATGACTTGGAGAAGGATCACTTTTTGGGCATTCAGTTTCGTGCCATTTATTTCTTCTAGGTTGCTAAAATTGATTGGCATTCGCTCTATCACTGGATGGTTTCTTCGTCAGATTTGGGGGCGGTAATCAGGACGATGATGAGGCTCCTTTTTATTGCTTATCTTGCCCCTTCCCCTTGGATGGCCTATGGGCAATCAGGGGATCATCTCTTCGATTTTCTGTGTTCTGATTACCATAATTCTGGAGCCCTTTATTTTGAGGTTGGCTTGTTTCTTCGTCAGCTGCTGCTTCGCCTACTTTTTCCTTGCAGGTTTTCCATCTGTTGGACTAGGCGGGGCAGGATTTACATGTGGATTGTGCTGGGATTTCTGGACTGTGCTGGGGCAGTGAATGTCACAACCTTTAACTTAACATTGAACAGTTAATAATAAATAACTCAATATGAACACTAACATACTTCGGTTCGATTGGATTCATTTGCATATCCCTAGAGCCAGGTACCAAAGAAAAGATGACGTGGCACGCTCTGATTGCCTTCAGACAGTCTATCGCACCACAGAATTAATATTCACCTTTGAAATAGGACCCTTAATTATACAATAAATAAATTAAATTTCCAAAATAAAATTTAAACTCACTCATATTGATTTTAAAAAGGACTCTTAATATACACTATATAATAGAAAATCTTACGAGAAAAATTTAATAATATATTTTTTCTTAAACTATAACTATGCATATATTAGCATATTTGCCAATTAGTCGAAAATAACAGTTTTATTAATAATCATAACATTAATTTATTATTGCATTAAATATGTTAATTTGTCTCGCACGTGCGGCAGCGGACACGTATTTAAAGCGGAAGAGGTTGTTCGGTGTGGGTGAAATGCGTTTTGTGTTTGTCGCGATAAGGATTTGCAAACTGTGCCGGCAAAAATGGATGGCCTGAGATTTCACGATTATTTATTGGTTGAATTGAGAATAATTTTTGCCCGGGATTTCGCTGGATCTGTTACACAGTTACAAGTGACGTTGGATGGGGCCCCACTTTTTCATCGCCTTACATTCCGGAAAAAACTGCAGAATATATTAATAAATATCTTTTATATATAAAAAAAATTGAACTTTTAGTTATTATTTTTAAATTTCATTTATCTTAAAAACAATGACTCCTAATACATCTGGACTTTTTAGCCTTTTAGCGGCGGTTCGATTTGTTTTTTGGAAAAAAAATAGATATGATAAAAGAAATATTTAACTATTTGAATAATTCAAATAAATATAATATTAAGTGGTAAACTTAATTTAATTAATTTTTTATTTAAAATTTGGAAAATAAAATAAATATACTATAAAGTCTAATAATGATCGGTCGTCGGAAGCGGATTCGACGACAATAGTAGAGGGAGATGGCGACTATTTAGAAGGTAATTCTTCAAATATATTTACCACCGCAAGCGTTGGGCTACCACTACTTATTTGCTTATGCTTTCAGGCCATTGCAAGTTGTAGCTTCTTATGGGCCGCACACACTATTGTCGACCAACTGCAACCCAAAGGTGAATCAGCTTATATTTGATTGAGGGGCGGGCGCACAATACAGCACAAAAAAATAATTAAATATTAAAAAAAATATTCATATGCTATATATTACATTTTTTTAAATTTAAGCAAAAGAAAAATAAAGAAACAAAGCTTAATTAAACTGTCATGAAAAAACATGGAAAGAGAATATAATTATAAACTAAATGTGAAAGACAGATAAGATATATTTACGGGCAAATTAGAGACAAAAGAGTTTTTTTTTTTGTTGCCCCTTCAAAAAAAGAATTATAAGAGATAAAAAAAAAATTGCCCTCCTAAAAAAAAATTACTTTTGCCTCCCCCCCCCCCCTCCAAAGAGATTATATGTTCCGCCACTGTGCCACACCGATTGTCATCATTGCGCTACCACAAACCACGGCCATAAGAAATTTTAAATTTAATAATTAATTTTATAAAAAAAACTAAAAGATTAAATATATATTTCTTTTTTAAAAAAAATATTACAACCGATAGCGAACTTAAACCAACTTCCTAATATATTGCTTCCTCTTTTTATTCTCTCCTCTTCTCTTGTTTTTGTGATTAACCACAGAGTTAACAAAGATCTCATTCTTCTTTTTCTCATTTACTAAACTACACTCCTCTTTTATTTATGTTTATTTCATAGTCATTTGAATGGGTGAGTTCATTTTATGCAATTTTCTACATTACAACTTATTTACATAAATTTTAGAGCTTCTAACTCTATTAACATTTACTTTTTCTCTACTCTAAGTTAGGTTTTATTGCGGACAAAAACTTTCTTAGACCAATATATATTTTTTTTTATTTCAAGAGATTTTGATACTAAAAAATAATTTTTATAAAACACTAAATAGTCATTCCCAAATGAGGGCTGCATACTTATTCATCTTGATCCAAATTTATAAATATGATTTTTTTACCTCAGAGTTTCTTCTCTTCTAATGTCAACTCTCTCCTATTATACTCCCTTTCACAAACTTTTATTTTGGTAAGGTCACCTGACGTAACCTACGTTCGGACACAGTAAATAGTGCCCACGTGTTGTCACTATTTACCCGGCAGCCCGACAACCCCGACCCGGGAACGGGAGCGGATGCTATGTTCGCGTGTTGCTAGGGTATTGCTCGATTTTAATTGCTCGGTATTGGTCGATTTGCCTCGGCAATAACGAGAAATTACCATTCTATCGAAGACCAATACCAAGAAATACGACCAATACCGAGTATTTTCTCAGATTATTGGTCTTCACAGCAGCGATATTTTTCATTAATATGCCAAAGCAATACCTAACAATACCGAGTAATACCTGAGCAAATATCGAGCAATACCGCGAACGCATAGCAACCCGGGTCAAGTCCGTAATGGGCGCGCCAGGGTTTTGAGTAAGACGACATGCACAGTTATTGACGTCTGAACGTAGAGTACGTCAGGTCACCTGACCTAATTAATTGTTCCCCTTACACACACATAATCTTATGAACCAATAATTTTAATTAATTTGTCTTTCAAATAATAGGTATAATTAATAGACATTGGAATAAAAAAAAAATCCAACTTAAAATACAAAATATCCCTCGAGAAATTTATAAATGAACTTAAAAAATTATATAAATATAGAAAAAAATTCTATTGTAAAGAATTATTATCCATTAACTAAGCGAGATAATTGTATATTCAACATCTAAACGGTTTAAGTCATGATAATTTTTTTATATTACTAATTCAATAATAAATTAAGTTCATAATATACTATATATATATATATATATATATAATTATATAAATATACATATATTATATATATATATATTTTTTTTTTTTTTTTTTTTTTTTTTTT
>NW_021318735.1:1036246-1071949 GCF_001605985.2 Dendrobium catenatum
TTTTTTGAGGTCAAAAAATCAGCTGCAGTTGCTTTAAAGTTCCAAACGTCGAATCCATGGGATTTTCCCACTTGCAGACTTCTCTTCGATGCTTACGCTTCCGACGATTTGACGCTCTTTTGGACGTTTGCAGCAGCTTTTCCCACCGTATAAATGTTGCCGCTGTGATTATTCGCACGGAAGCCGTTGGTATTTTCTTAATTATGTAGATAAACGGGGGGTTCTTTAAAAAACTGCAATCGGTAGCTCGTACAAATGACCATAAATGACCCTATCCGCCACCCGTTATTGACCCGATCCAAAAAAAAAAAAAAAATCGAATTTGGGTTTATCGGTTTAATAAATGGGTTTAACATTTCTACCCATTTATTAAATGGGTTGATTCAAGTGGACCCGGTAACATGATTTTAATTTGATAGTGACTCGTTTAATTTTTTTCTTAAATATTTTTTTATTGATATAATATTCTTATATTTAATAAATTAATCTAAAATTATGATTAAAAGTTTATAATTATATTAATATAAATAAGTTTTCAAGTCAAATTTGGGTCATACATGATGCTAATGGATCAGATTTTGATACATATTTTTGAGCTATTTATTAAACACGAGTTCCGATTGATCATATTCGGATCTTACAATTTTCAGATCAGACTCCAACTCAATCCATTAACTAGTTTTGGCGAAAGGACATTGTCGGAGGACAATCAGGACGCGTCAAATCACCTATACGTTTTGTATCGTTACTGTGTATTGATATATATCGGGTGTATGACTTGTCCCGATTAGCCTCCGATCAGATCATCACACGTAATAATCTCTCCTAGTTTTGACACTCCTAAGAGAGTGAGGAGTGCCAAGTTGCCAACCAATAAAAAAAGAATTTTTATACTGCCCTCTATTAAATTTTACAATTTTTTTCTTACAGCTCAATTAAATCTGATTTAAGATTTGATTAGTATAAATTTTTTACTATAATCAAACAAAAGCATCATCAATACCAGGAGACAGAAGCAGGAAACAAAAATAAAAAAAATCTGTAAATAACTTGGGTTTAATTATATAACAAAATTATATATGATTTTATTGTGTTATTGTTATGATAAAAAAGTATTTGATTGCAGTAATTAATTTACAATATTTTATTCTTATTATGCTATCAGAAAAAAGAAAGTGATTGAGTTAGGTTCTATTTAGGACGACTTTTTTACTGTTTTTAAAGTAGTTTTTTAGTAAAAAAATATTTTTAACTATAAATTTTTATAATAGAAAATACTTTAGAAACCAATAAAAAAATATCACAAATAAAATCTTAATCACCTCTACAAATTTACTATGAATGCTACACTTAACATATTTGAAGAATGATTGTTCAATGATGTCATTAGCTCATCATATGATTCTCTTGATATTCATAACTAAAAATAAAAATGAATATTGTTAAGAAATATGAGAGTATTTTAGTGATCTCAATCAAATTGATAAGATAACAACGATATTTTAGATACAAATCAAAATGGAAAGAACAAGTTAAATATGAAAATAAGATATGTTGTCAAGAAAAAGAGCATAGATATATGATATGTGATAAGAAAAATCATATTTTACTACTTTTACTCTCTCTCAACATTCGAGTTGTATGAGATCAAATTCTTAAGATGACTAGCAAGAAAACAATAAGGTAAAAACCCTTTTATATTAAACTACCTAGGGGTGCAAATGAGTCAAGTCGATCTTGAGTCATGCTTAACTTTAGCTTGAATTGCATGCTCGAGCTTGGGCTCGCAAGGCTTCCGCTTTCGGTCTCAGTTCCTGCTTCGGTGTGGCGATTTCGCGTATGCACTTTTTCTTATGGGTCCAAGCATGCTTTCGCTTCCGCATCTAAGCCCACTTTCGATTTCGCACCCGCAGTTCCATGCACTTCCAATTTCAGGTAGGCGCTACAACTTTATCCTTCCGCCCTCATTGTTATGCTTTCCTCCTTCCTCCTTATGTTTCCGCACTCGAGCAGCTCGACGAGTCCACGAGTCGAGCAACAACTCAATCGAACTTGAGCTCGATTACCCAATGAGCCCATAAATCTGCTTGGGTCTGAGCTCGAAACTCAATAAACTTGACTCATGAGCTTGTTATAGAGTCAAGATTGAGCAGGCTCGCAAGTTGATTTCACTCATTTGCACCTCCCAATTAAAACTAACAACAACATCGTGGTTGGGGTCTCCTCCTCCACATTGTTGGGCCACATTCATGTCTCAAGTTAACTACTGGTTGTTGATCTTTGCAATTATTTGTTCACCTATCCAAAAAAGAAACTCTTTTTTTTTTTTGTGATCTTATGTCTCGCAATTACAAGTGATATATGAAGCTTACATGGGAGGAACTTTACATCACATCGACAATTTAATAGCTTGAGCAATCCCTCTTAATGATACGAGTAACTTTCTTGTACATTTTTATTTCTTGAGACATTAATCAAATTTAATCATAAACACCCATAAACAAAATATATGTAAGACCACAAATCGAAGAAATCTTAATCGAAAGTCTTAGCTCTCAACCAACTAGTTAACATGGGCAGCATCTCATCTATCACTCGTTACTTGATTGAAAATAAGTTGTAATAGAGCCCTCCTTCGCTCAAAACATAAATTTGACACAAATTCAAATCATTATCGAATTAATAAACATCAATCATGTAATCTAATATTTTATAAACCCTTAAAAATGAAATATAATGTAGCTTTAAAATACCCACTACAATGGAACTTAAAATCAATGCAATTGACATGGCTAATAATTTAATTTAATTTTATAAACAATCAAGAAGAAAACTAATAATTTATTCAAATTGAAAATATTGAATCCATGCATGATGCTAGTGCAATATAATATATCTCTTTGTCCATCTCATTAAAAAAGTATAAACTAATTACACTGCTTGAAGTTTACATTTATGAAGCCCTAAATAAAAAGGATAATATAAAAGAATATCAATATAATAATACTCTAGTTTGAACAAATAGTCAACTATTAATCAAACTAATTAAACACGACATGACATGATGACTTTTTTTTTTAAACAACAATAATGTTAAATTTAGTGGAAAATTACAAATATGATGAGTTTTTAACTTGTGCAAAAAATCTTCGGAGTTTAGAAACTAACAAAAATATGATAGTGTAGAGACGACATTATCGTGCTATTTGAAAGAAAAAGTGGAATTATCAGTAAAAACAACAAAGAAAAAAAGAAGAAGTTACAACATTAGTGATGATGAAGCTCTAATTTTCGAGTTAGCTACATTCAATATTAAATCAAGACTTCGTTTGGGAAGATTTACTTATTGCTTTTTAAAACTTCTTTTTAATACAAAAGTTTAATTTTTGTACTAAAAAATTGTTTGAATAAGCATTAAGAAAGTCGTCATAAACGAAGACTAATATTAACATTCTTCAACATGCTAACTCTTAAGCGTTTTGCTATTAATACTAACATTCTCCATGGATTCAAAAGTTCCATTACTCATAACTATTTTGTAGGATCAACTACAAACTATATCATAAAATTTATTATGTGGGAATCTAGCGAAAAAATTGACAATAATTTTTAGAGTAATTATCAGCTAAATTTGCCTTTCGTTTGATCTTAATGAAATAAAAATCACATTTTTACCGCACCGTTAATCGCAACATTCACGGGCCCTCGATTATGTCCGTGGCGCCGAGAGGAGGTAAATAGGCAGTTGAGCGACGCAACGCGATCTTTGCTGCTTGGAGCGATAGGAACCCTAATCCTCCTACAGAACAAGGTCAGCTTTCTCCCAGCCTCCCAGGTGCGATCCTCTTCGAGAGCCCGTGCTTCTTCCTCCCTCTTTTCCTTCTGTAGTTATTCATCACGCTATGTCTCACTCTCGTGTCCACCTCCCAAAGATTTCAGCTTTTCCCCATTTAACTTCTGTCTACGTTGAATTCTTGTGATTTTCATTAATTTGACGTAGCGGCTGTAGATCCGCAGTATATTTCCGAAGACCTGCTAGCAACGAATCGTCTTTGTCAATTGTTTTCCTTGAACTAGTTTAAATTACTATTAGTTGATTTCGAGAGGGATTTGTCTGGATACCTGTTATCTTGATTCATACAGGACGTTGTTTGTTTTCTTAGAGCTGCTTGCAGGAGATGGTGGGAATTAAGGCGATCTTTTTGGGTTTTGCCCTGCTGGCTGCTCAACTGCTCCATGTCTGTTCATCACCCGCCACTGTTCCTGCTTTTCTCTGGTCGCGTTTCAAGCACGGGTACTGATTTCTACTTGCAGTTTTTTTTCCTTGAATCCTTCGGCAGTGATCTTCCATAAATGCACGGTCTTCTGTTGCTTCTGTTGTTATATTTCGACCAGCTCAACATGTTAGTATATTCGGTTAAAGTAGTCTATCATGAGAATACATTGATGAAGTTGCAATCAAAGCCCTGTAAAATGGATAGATAAAGCCTAATTCAGTTTGATGAACTCATTCTACTTCAAAAGTGCCTCTAGAGTACTATGTAACAAGAGGATATCATAGAAACTTTAATATAAGTTCTCTTAAACTCCAATTACACTGACGATGTTGTATGGTTATGAGTGTTGGGCATTTTGAAAGTCGTTAATAATTAAGTTAAATGGGTAGCAAAAGAGAATGTTAAGATGTTGGAGGTAAAATAGAAATGGCAACCTATTGAATGATTATATTATACTGATGTTTGGAGTTAATTTATTGACTATAAGGTAATTTAAAATAAACTTAAGTGGTTTGGACATGTAGAATGAAATTTGAAATATACACCCATTAATCAAGTAAACATATAGTAATTGAGAATTATGATGGTGAAAGGGTAGATCTAATGTAAGATAAATCAAAGTAATCCAGGTGATTTGTGAAGAATAGATTAGATACCCCAAACAACACACAATAATAATGAATGTAAAATGATTCATAAAGCCAACTCCGAATAGTTGGGATAAGGCTAATTATGATAATGATTAGTTTTCTTTTTAGATATATTAGGGCTATTGTATAGAAAGAGCATATGAAACTCGGATGTAAATATGTAATATAATATGTCAAGTTCTAAAGATTAACATTGTCATATTTCATGAAATGGTTAGTTTTGAATTCTTTTGCATTTTGATATATTATGTCCAATGATCATAAGCCGGTATGTAACCTCAGCTATGATGCATCATGCTTGGAAATAAGACATTTTTCTAAAGACATTATATGTTGTATATATTTATAGTTTTCTCTTTTGATGGAACATTATCCACTAGCGTTTTTAGGAGAGTAATCCATTAGACTATTGCTGTTTAGTCCACTAAAAATCTAACAGTTCATAGTCAACTTCTAATAAGTTTATCTTGCATTTTTCATTCATTATTATCTAGCTCAACAGTTTTTATCAGATCCATTATCATTATTAACTTGATAACTTCATTAGCTTTACCCTAACTATTTGCGGTCAGCTTTATGTACTTTTCTTCTCCATTCATTCATATAGATTGTGCCATGTCACCTTCAACTTATCTCTTTTCATTTATAATCCTTTAACTTTAATCATTTTTATCTATTTTAATATGCATCTTCCATACCTGCACATTTTAAATAACCTAAAAAGTATAATTTTTGCTACTTTATCTTCAAAATATTCTACCGTCAGGTCTCATTGTTTCTGAAATTTAATATTTTTTATGGCATCTTTGGTTATTTTAAATCACATGTATCTAAACATCTGTTGAAAAGAAGGGAAATGCATATGTCATCCCTTTTATTGAGACTTACCTTTGCTAATCCTTAATTTTCTTAATGTTTCCATTCAAGTATTTTTAAAATTATTCAAACCTCATATTTGTGCCACAGGACTGCCCTTAATTTTATATAAATTTATCTAAAGAAAACCTTCTTGAAACTTTTTAATGGTCTCTTTTAGTTATTAGCTGGTGGGTCTTAAACATACGAACCCAATGTGTTTTTGCGAATATAAAGGGTCATTATGGTTGATTTTAAGGAACGAGATCAAGGTGGATAGGCTGTTAATGTCCACTTGAACCATATTCTGGCGCGTATACCTTCTTTTAGTTCACGGGAAACCTCGTTATCTCTATAAGGTTCTACACTTGTCCTGATAGCAGCTCTTAGAAGGAAGTCCTTTTATGAGTTGAAGGATGCTGCATAACCTGTTAGGATTTTGTTTTTCTTATCATTTGTGGTGAGGTATTAGGGTTTGTTTGGGTTATTTTTTTTTTTGTTTTGCTTTTGAGATTGTTGCCACACTTTCATTTCACTGCTTCTTCTTTTGCTGCTTTTTAAAAGATTTTATGGTGGTAAGCTGCTTTTTGCAGCTCGTTAACTGTCAGAAAATTGTTGTCTGATTTTTTAAAAAAAGTTGAAATATTTATAGTACTTGTAGCAACTATCAAAAAAATTATTTTCCTCATAATTGTTGTATAACCATCTTTATTAAAAACTATAGCTGTCTCAAACAAATCCTTAGAAAACATAAAGCATGGAACTAACATATTCATATAGACCTTACTAGCTTTTTTTTTTGGTGATGCTGAAACATTGCAGATGTATTAGAGAAATTCATATATAATTCTCTTCCTTGATTCTCCAAGCACTCTTTCGTTATAAGACAACGGCCTTCTTGTTCGTTTTTTTTTCTTGGTTTTGTAATTGCAGAGACACTGAATTGAGTAAAATATAATGGTTGGTATGTGCAGATCCTCTCAGGATAGTGCTAAAGAAGCTGTAAATTACCAAACCATCTCACCAAATAGTTTAGCTAAATTTGTTCTGTCTGAAGGTGGATGGTCAAGCTTCATGGTAACTTTCCCCTCCAAAAAAGATTTACACTTGTTTCTCCATCTATTGATAAGTTTTCTATTATTTTGTAATATACATTTCAATGGAGATCAGAAGTACTTGCTTCATCTATTATCTGTTCAACTTTGCTTTGCTTGCTAGTGTTCTGGGGAGAACCTTCATCAAAATGTTGATGTAGCTCTTGTTTTTATTGGGAAAGAGGTAATGATTCACATCTATATTTATTTGTATCAAATTTCTAAAGTTTTGTACTTCATTGGATTTTTACGCAGAAGTATTTCTTAGGACGGTATAACATATTTATCCATGCATCTATCTATTTTTTTATAAAAAATTGATGGCATTTCGGTCAAATAAGGTATCTATTTTCCTGCATTACTGAAAGCTTTTATAAGATATTTGGCTAGTGTTACAAGTTACAACCATTTTAATGTTTTCCTTATAGAAGAGAAAACATACAAGGGAGATAAACTATGAACTGAGTGGCACTTTTAACCTCGTGGCTACGAACTTAGATATTGGGTGAATGCCTTGCAACCTTTTTTAAAGTCTGAAAGAAATAAAGCAGGACAAGGTGCTGTGAATCATGTTTTTGTGGTGACTGATGCTAGTAGTGTATTCTCGCAAGTGGGTGTGAATGGCAATTGCATGTACTTGCAGAGTTTTGTTGGTGGCAAGTGGTGTGTGCGAACATTATTCGCATATTAATGGTTGTGTGAGATAGTAATATGTATATCCAAATTCGAAGGTGTATATAACACATATTGCAGTGCTTGTGCAAGGATGTTTCAGTTAGTGGGAACAATTGGATGGTCATTTATCCAATTTTGTGTTTTATTTGGATGTGTGCTAGTGGCGTGTGTCCATGCAATCACATAGATGTATGCAAGTGCGTGTGTGTAGTTGCAGAAACTTGTATAGGTGGCGTACGTGCAATCACAGAAATGCGTGCAAGTGACATGCATGCAATTATAGATATGGTCAAACGGTGGTATTGTGTGCACGTAATTGGTGTTAGCAAATGCAAGTGAGGAGTCTTTGTTGAGATTAGTTGCGGATTGTAGAAAAAGTTGATAGATATGAAATGAGTAGAAATTTTTATTGCTTCATGTACAAAAATTAGAGGTATACAAAGACTTTTTCAAGTGTCTTACATATGGAATTAAGTCAAAGTTAAGTACTTAAAATACAAATAAAGTAAGGAGAATAGCTCCTAAAGGGGCAGGTGGCTATGGGGCATACAAATTGCAATTCTAGAGCATTGAGTTAGATAATCTAATGATTAAAAACCTTAATTTGTGCCCAAAGGTTTCTTACCATACTTTGCAGGCGTGTGGGTCCTACGTTAGGAGGCGGAGGCTATGTGGTATTGTATTTATTTCTATATTATGAGCAAAAAGATTTTTGGTAGTCATTTCCATTGAATTAAATATATATTTTGACTACTAATCTCACTTTATACCATTTCAGACTTCCATCTGCTCTATATTTTGTTAAAAAAATGTATCTGCATCCTTTTTTTTTCTTTATGATAGTTCAACGATCTCCTACTTGTGATTTTTTTATACAACATTTATTTCTTCTCATGGCATTCTTCCAATCCTTGTTTTCAAGTGTTTCAAATAAAGTAAGCACAAATATTATCAGTCTGAAGTATCTTAATGTTAGTATTAAATTAATTTTGTATCATAGCACTAAAAATGAGGAGAATAATGCTGACAATATATATTTTGTTTGATATGATATACCTATATCATTTGAGTGCAATCATTAATAAAGTTGGCAAATATTGTAGTTCCAAAATTATTTGAGATTTTGGAAGCTCCCCAAACATCAAAATGAATAATTAGGTTAGGAGCAGAGGATTTAAAATCACTTTTAGGAAAAATAACATGTTGATGTTTGACAATTTCACTAGTTTCACAAGTAAAATTTTCTATGTTTACATTAAAAAAAAGAAAAGAAAACATACATTGTCAGATTTTGAAAGAGGGATGCCCTATTTTATAATGATATTTCCAAATGACTTTTTTGTTGAGAATGAAAATAAAAGAACTTGGCAAATAATTTTCATCTTTAAGAAGATATGGTTTATCCTTTTTACCGGCTTTTCCAGCTATTTGTAGTGAGGCCCTGAAATATAAAACGATTAAAAAAGTTATCTTTCACTTGTCAGCTTTAGTGATTTTATGAATTAATAGAAAATTTACTGCAAAATGAGGAACATGTTGTAAATTACTTAGTATAAATATGGATAAAATTGAACTATTTCTTTGAACTCTTAACTGTTGTTAGAGAATCATTGGTCTTTTTTATTTGTTTGTTGTGGGGGTAGAGTTTGTAGGTTTGAAAAAGGTTGACAAGCTTGATCAGGTGATCAGTGGCTCTTGAATATTGGATTTAGGTGTGAGGGGAATTATTGAAGACATTGAAATAATAAGATTTAGAAGTCATACCATTTTGAGTTAGAGAGTGTGATCCAAATGACTTTTTTTGAGAGTTGAGGAAGCTATCAAGTTTGTCAATTTCTTTAATATTGTGCCATGTTCAAAATGGTGCGGGTCGTGCCATGCGTTATGTGCATGGCTCTACGGCATACTTTGCACCATGGCGTGCTATTCGCCGTTGAAATGTATGTTACCAAGATTGTTTTATTTATGGGTCCCTCGATCATTCAATAAAAACCACTTGGTTGTGGTTGAGATCAATGTCATCGTAAAGATGTGTAAAGGAGGTTAATTGTCATAACGCATGTATATTGTAAGTGTGATATGCGAATTATGCAGGTGTGCTTGTAAATTGAAAAAATTATGTTGGACACGTGTTATGAACCCCATTTCAAAATTAGTTTTTTTGCAAATAAAAGGTTGTCAGTGTTAATTATTGTAAATATTGGGCGTTTTCTTTGTCTTGAATGTGTGTTTGCTTGGTGTAAATTGTGGGAAGGTTGAAGTCTAGAGTGGTGTCTAGATTGTTGGACGTCTTATTAAAGAAAGAAAAGGTACATTTAGTCTACCTTTGGCCTGGTGACACTTTGCAAGGTGACTTTCCTCGTTGGTTGAACAATTACTGCAGCTGATATATATCTCATTGTCAAAGAAGAGTAGAACTGAGCCATATTAGAGTAATTTTCATCTATTTTGTAAAGTTACTTATTGAAGACTTCTTGTTCATTCTATATTGTCAAATCATTTATAGACTTTTTTTTTGCATTTGTAATCTTATATAAAATGTTTGTAGGTTTATTTAAGTACTTTATTTGATAGTAATTAAAATGGTAATTAAAGTAGAGAAAGTAGCTCTAAAATTGAAACTTTCCTGACATGTCAAAAACTATTAAGCTAAGCTCCTATTTCAAATAAATGATGCTATCTAGAGTTCAACTGTTTTGCTACCCATTATTTCTCTCTCTCGAAGATTAGAGTGAGTCGCCTTAGATGGTTTGGCCACATAAAGTGGCGGCCTTCCGATGAACCGGTTAGTAAAGTAGAGGTATTAGATTTGACTTGTGTTAGGAAAGGTAGAGGTAGTCCTAAAAAGACTTGGTTTGAAAATATTAGAAATGATATTTCTTTATTAGATTTAAACGAGAATTGGACTTTTAATGGGACATAATGGAGAAAAAGGATTTATGTAGCCGACCCCACGTAATGGGACAAAGGCTTGATGTTGTTGTTGTTGCTGCAGCGTTTAAGTTGACTTAGTTTCTCTATTGTAGTTACGAACAGCGGACATCACTAGAAGCAACCAGCGGGATCCTGCTCTGATCGACTTATTAAAGGTACTAAGTAGATTTGTGAACTTTCCTATTTTTTGTACCTTATTTTTCTGGGAAAGGTTACAATATTTTTTTTTTATTTTTTTTATCAGCAATCATTCAAGAGCTCCAATGTTTCTGTAGCGTTTCCATACATAGCTTTATCTAGTGAAAAGGACACGCTAGAAAATTCTTTAATCTCAGGATTCATTGAAAATTGTGGGCATGATTTGGGAGTGAAAAATATTGCTTACATGGAATCCTGTTCTTTGGAGGGTCAAAACCTTCAAAAACTTGGAGGATTGCATTCACTTCAGGTGAAGTTCTAGAATCAGTTTGTCTTTGTTTTACCAACTTTTGTACACTTTTGTTTTAGCAGCAAAAAGAAAAAAATTCTTGCATTCATGCATAAAATTACAGGATTACGTGAGTACAAAGATGAAATCAGGGGAAACTAAGTTGACTGATCTGATTGTTTTCTGTGGGGAAAAATCTGAAGAATCAGTCTATACTGTATCAGAAGGTGAATTGTACTGTCAAACATTTTCTTCCATGGCTTCCTAGAACTGATTTTAACCCCAAGAGTGTTCTTAATTCTACAGGAAAGGTTTTATCTGAAATTGTTGATTTGTTGGAGAAGTCTGGTTCAACATACACAGTTCTTTATGCTTCTGATCCATATAGGTTGTATCCATATCCTTCACACATGGAAATGAGATTTCTTGCTGAAGACAATTCTTCCACCAATTCGACTCATTGCGATGGAGTCTGCCAACTAAAATCATCTCTTTTGGAGGGCTTATTTGTGGTAAGTTATCTTTTTGTTGTGTGATTTTGCTTAATGGCTCTGAGTTCCTTTGTTTCTGTCACAACTTTCAAAGATAAGTAACTATTCTTAAGTGTTTCCTTGTTCAATTAATGGCGCTTTGCATGCTGACTTTGTTATCACTCAGCTGCTAAGGGGTCAGTTTGAGGAGAAATCATTCAGTGCGGTTACTGGACGCCGTCTGGAGGCGAATCAGGACGTGCTACATTATTTTTTTGTTGTGTACCGGGTGACGTGAAACATTTTGATTCGCTTCCGGACAGTCTGGTGACTGCATAGAATAATTTCTCTCATTTGAGGCAACTTTTTCGTAATTTTGCTTTCTAGATGACTCATAGTGCTATTTTATAACATTTTTCTTGCTGTTTTTCATGAATTTTTATATGTAAAGTAACTTTTTACGATTATGTTTGCTAGAGCGTAATAGCTATATAAAAAGCTGCTTATTGATTTGGTCTGTATGATTTGAACTTTCAGGGGATTGTGCTGCTCATAATTCTGATATCAGGCCTTTGTTGCATGATGGGAATTGATACCCCCACAAGATTTGAGACTGCCCCAGAATCATAATTGTTCTTCACAACTGTATTCTTATAATCATGGAATTTAATCCATAGATGTTAGAAAGGCATATTGGATTTCCATGTCTTTGTTTTTTGGTCAGATATGCAATGTGCTATAACTCTCCTGTGTATGTTGGTATATGCGGACTCTCATAAGCTTTTTATATGTTGCTTACCTTCTTAGTTATAGATGAATTATTACGTGCGGAGATCGGACATAGAGAGCTGTTCAGTTTATCTCTGTGAATAGTAAAAGTGCAACAAATTGAGCTTTTACTGTTCACCATTGAGTTTTTACTGTTTACAGAGACAAATCCAAACGGTTTTCTGTGTTCGGTATCTGCACGTAATAATATCTCTTAGTTTTGAGCTGTTATCTAAAGGTGACTACTTGCTGTAAATTTTTTTTTTTCAATAATGTTTATTGTTTTTCATTTTTGTTTAGTAAAATTATTCTTGTGTTATGCATTTGTACTTTATATATATATATAATTTTATTAATAATTAATACTAAGATTTTTAACTATCTTATAAGATACATAAATCTCTTATTTATAAGGAGAATATTCTTCTATTTTTTTAAAAAGAAAATTAAGCTCATCAATTTGTGAAGGCCACAACTTTTTTTTTTTCTAATTTTAAAATCTAAAAAATTATTATTAAAAAGTAATAAAAAAATATTTCTCAAATGAAACTTTTGTATCATAGGTGCTTATATTTTATTTAGTATAATATTTTTAATTTTTTTAAATCAATTTTATAGTATAATTTTTTGTTTTAAAAGTGACAATAGCTCAAAATGAAGCCTAAACTACCTCCTTCATTATAACTTCAGCATTTATAAAATAAATTACTTTTTCTGAAATATTAAGGATAGTTTTTTTAATTAAAATTTTCATATTAAAAAATTATTTTAAGAAGCAATAAATAAGCACTTCATATAAAGCCTCCATCGATATCTCAACTGTTAAAAACATTCGCAACATAAAAAATTTGGATCATAACCATACAAATATAAAAATTGGACTAATAAACAGACAATGCAGGATCATATGAGAGCTTCTCATGCCAACTTCTGCAACTCCTGCAGTTTAGTTAATCAATGCTTGAATTGTTCCTCCAGAGTTCTCTTTTATTAAAAGATAGGAAATCTGCTTCAAATTTCTTGGAAGTAAATGCTAAGCCATGCAATGCAGATTTTCTTATAGAAAGTGAGCACAAATAGAAAAATGGCTTCTTCCTCAATCCTCATCATCAGTACAATTTCCTATGCCTTTAGCTCTAAGAGAGATCAATGGCAGCTTTAGCAGTTTTATGAAACCAAACAAGAAGTAGAACTCATCATGTTTGCTTTTCCTGATCAAGAACAGAGTAATAAGAACAATAGGGTTATGAGAACATTAGGTGAAATATAACCAAAAATAGGGCAAATCCTTGGCAAAAAAAGAGTCCAAGGCCAAAGCTTATTTTACAAACACCAGTTTGTTTTCTCATTCGGATCAAACATACCCCATTATAAATAAAAAAAGGCACTTCATTAAGTGATTCATGAATTTTATGTTTGGAAATGGAGTTCAAAGGACAGTAATATCGTAGGAAAATGTAAATTTCATTTATTTTGTAGATCGTAGGGAAGATTAACATAAAAAAATGATTAAAAAAAATTATGCACAGCAGTTGTACTGTATATACAACAACATCAAACCTTTGTCCCACTAAGTGGGGTCGGTTACATGAATACTTTTTCTCCATTAGGTCCTGTTAAAAGTCAAATTCTCGTTTAAATCTAATAAAAAAAATCATTTCTAATATTTTCTAACCAAGTCTTTTTAGGTCTACCTCTACCTTTCTTAACGTAAGTCAAATTTAATACTTCTAATTTCCTATCCAGTTATCGAAAGGCCGTTGTTTTATGTGACCAAATCATCTAAAGCAGCGGTACTGTATATAAATAATGGAAATCCACAGGACATAGATAAAGCAAATAGTTCAATCAAAACTAGAGAGGGTAATGTGTCTGATTCACAAATATATTGGTTTAAAAAAGCATTAAGTTTGATGCTTACTGTTTTGATGATTTTTTAATATTTACTTTTGCCAAAAAAAATCATTTCGGGCTTTCTCCAGACAATCACAAGCATCTTTAGGTTTTTTTCCCGTTAAAAACACTAGCGTTATACAAGTAATTTTAAGAGAGAAGCTAAACAAAAAACTTCTGCGAGTAAGTAAACCTCAGTGCTTCATTTGACGCCTGGATAATAAAGAAACCATCCATATTCATGAACAGTAGAAAATTGTTAAAAACAATATCTTCTTTCTACCATTTTATCATGATAAAAAAAAGAATGTTTCAAAGTAGTTAGCGGAAAGTAAGTTATTATAAGAATGAGATACAAACAGGACATGTACACGACACAACATAAACATAGAATATGACATGTCAATTATTGAAAATATAAGATACGAATATGAGTTGAAGATGACAATATAATTTTATATCTTAAAAATAATACACGAAAATTAAATAAGCATAATATTAAGAATAATAAAGAAATGATAAATCAATTTAACTAGAATTTATGTTTAAAATAACTATTATTATAATGTTGAGAATCTGAAATCGATGTCATGCGTCGAGAGGGGAATATCTAACGTTGTCAAGACTCGAGTGTCAATGTCATGCATTACAAATTGGATGTCCTTGTCGACATGGCATCAGCCGTCAATGTTGATATGACGTTGGACAAAGATGATATGTCGAGACGACACATGGGTGTGATTATGGATGGAGAAATTGCAACGTAAGACAACATTGAATGTTGATTTCAAGGTGGTTTTAGACGTCAATGTTGAGACATTGTTAGGCCTCGATGAAACACCATTGTCGTTGTGACCTGCTAGAGAGAAATAAAAATGAAAAGGTTCAAGGGATAGGTATTACGTGCGAGAAATTGATTTAGTGCTCTGGAAATAAATAAGAAATTTAATTCGTTTTAATAAATAAAAATTAAAATAGAAAAGTTATATTCAAACATAATTTTTTCATAAAATATTTAGGATATGCAGGCTTGATTTTTTATAAGTATTATTTTAATCGGATACATCTTAACCATGTGATAGAGGCATGTCGAATGTGTTTTAGTTTTCAACATATATTGAACCCTGAATACCTCCTCAAGGAGAAGTCTGGGTGAATCATAGATGAGAATGGGTGAATCATAGATGAGAATGTAGATCGTTATGTTGAAAATAAGATAGAATTTAAAAATATTAAATTGAAGAGACAATGTATGCATAATAACTTATTGAAAATAAGATGGTGAAAAATAGATTTAGAAAGTTTTATTAAATATAATGTTTGATAGAGAAGATACAATAATAATATGGATTAAAACAAATAGGATTCATGTTATGATTATTTGATAAATTTTATGTTAGTTGTCAGCTACCTAACGCAACTCTCTACTTCCTCACCCAAGACTTGGAACTAATAATGGCAGTGTTAAAATAAAACAAACAGAAAATGATTAAAAAAATTGGACCAAAAGAATATTTTGATAACAGTTATCATACAATCATGATAATTTTTAAGATTGATGAAGCGCTGATGCAAAAGAGTTTCTAATCCAATCACTTGGAAGAACATTAAGATGTTATTTTAATTTATTAAAAGAATAACATTTGAACTCTCTATGACTAGTCTCGAAGAAATGTGGATGTAATTCCAAAAGTAAGGCTAAAAGTGAATAAAAAATTAATTGAAAAGTTAAGAAGGCAATATGCTAACCTTCATCATAAATACATGTATATGTAACAAGACAACATTTCCACATGGTACAGCTACACATCCAAAACTATTTAACGTTCAACAAATTTTTACCTGCCATTTCTCAAAGTCCCTAAATTTTAATCCATTAGAAGATAACTCCTCGAATTCACTTCAGTTAATTACAAGCAACTCCCCTTTATCTTTTTTAGAAACTTACATTTCTAACTTACAGAAAATAAAATGTCAAGGATAACCTTGTCATCTTTTCACAATTGTAAGAAAAGAATTTTGAAAGAACTGTGGCAACAGCAAGTTGTAAAAGATTTAAAAACAACTGAGTGATAATACGAGAAATTATACAAGGCGACATGATCAACCAACAGGAATTAGATAGGGACTTTCATCATGAGTAAAGGAAAGATAAATTAACATATTCCTACCTTTGATCAAGCATGCAGGCATTGGAAACTTCCATCTTTGGTGATGTCCTTCCAAAAATGTTTGCCATACTTCTCCAAAATGAAATTTCTGATGTGACTGAAAAAGTTAGGGGTAGAACTTCATGTCTTTAATAATATGAGAAGTTAGTAATTATACGGTTAAAGTAATAACACCTGAGCGCACAAACAATGTTAAGATGTCACCATTTGCAGACAATTCAATCTAAGTTTGTTTTGACAGAAGCACTTCGGCCAAACTGGATAATAATTGGTTTGCCTTTAAACAGATATCCATTCACTAAATTCTGCAAGGATATGAAAAAAACATCAATTTGAGTTCAACAACTAGTTCCGCACGAAACTACAAAAATTTTTGCAAATGCTCTCCATGCGTTCTCTAATTACTTCTTAAAACCAGTTTAAGCAAGAAAGAATGAGATCAGCTAGAGCATTATTAAGATAAGGCAAACACTGCTTGTAATTCATTTTGTTCTGATACAGGTCGACCATCCATATTAAGCTGTCAAGGCAAAGTATACTCTTGTGCACGCACTAACATTTAAAAGATTGAGGTTGCGAAGCTATTTCAATGCATGGGACTAGCGCAAGTTGCAACACATCATATTTTCCGCAAGAACCAATGACAAAGCCAATTTAATCAAACAAAAACAAAAGGCATATTATGAGTTCAATCAACATGAAAACATACCAAGGCACGATGTGCAAGATCAATAGTTGGAAATGTCACAAAAGCTTGACCCCTCATTCGACCCTCCTGAAAAATGAAAATAAGTAAATCAAAAGTTCAGATAAAACATTCTTCTTTTGATTTATTCAACAACATGATACATTGCTTTTTATTGTCATATTGTCCTCCATATATCATAGTTAATACAATTGTTTTTTCATAAATTACCTTTAACTGGTTATAATATTCTCTTATTCAATGTTTGCAATGATAATTTCTTATGTCACATCCATCTATAATACTTTTTAACGCCATCCTTGTTTGAAACACATCCCTCTACATTCTCGTTCATATCTTAACTTGTTTTCCACCACCTAGTTTGAAGCATTCTTCTTTCATTTATCTAACTTTTTTGTTGCCTAATTGTCAAATCCATATATCATAGTTGAAAAAAATGAACGCTTCCTATTCTTTTAATAACAGAGCCGGTTCATTGTTAGTTGTTACTAACATTATATCACTTTAGCCTTAAACATCTTAGATTCTTTGCAGCATAATCTTCAGAGTTATTTATCAAAAAATAGGAAGCTGTTAGACCGGTCCAACAGGTCCGACGGGACCGAACCGTGCGCAAAGGGTGGAGAAGTTTTGCCTCCTGTACAAGGCGCATGAGCCGCAGGCCAACGGGAGCCGTTTTAGGAAGGAATTTTGAGAAAGTTTAGGAGGGAATGTAGGGACTGTTTAGAGATTTCCTTTTGATTTGGATGCATTAAATATTTTGTTTTCCTAGGGTTAGGGCATCTTGAATTTGGTTGAAATTTGAGATATCTTAGAATTAGGTTTCTTTTGGGCTCTAGCGACGTCTAGAGATTTGGGAAAGAACGATCCTCCTCTCGAATAGAGGATCAATTGTATCTTGCTATTTTCCGTTTCCCTTTCATCAAATAATACAAATATCTACTGTTTTCGTGGTTTTTTTTTTTTTGTGTGTAGAAGCTCGTTGTTTTTCGAATATTGATAGAAAATACTTGAGATCTACAAGTATTTCGTATCAGAAGCTTGCTTAAATTCTCATATGATCATCATCTTTAGCCTTATCCTAACTATGGGTTGTCTTTATGAATCAGATTCCCCATTCATTCCTATCATGTGTTATATCATGCGTCAACTCCTTCATGCAAAACAATTTGTACAACTAACCGTATTAACTCATATCTTCCGCTTCAGCTTACAAATCATTACACATTGATTTATACACTTGCTTCATTGGTGTATAATTTGAAATCTTGTTTACATATCCAAACACTTTTATTAACATTACATTATCTTGAGTAGATGCAAGCTCACCTTTCTAATATATATATATATATTGCCACTCAACTATGCTTAGAGATTTTTTTGTTGCATAACACTTGAGATTCATATAGTATAACAATCTGGTTACAATTTTACAAAATTTATCTTCCTCTATAGAATATTTATGCTTATCATATAGCGGATCAAAAGTTTTATATTATAAATATTAATTTCCGTAAGGTAAATACATGTTAGACCGGTCCAATGGACCGGTCCAGGCGGAGAAGGAGCGAACGTCTCCGCCTCTTCCGTCAGCCGCACGCACGCAAGCTCCACGGGAGTGTTTTAGGAAGGATTTTTTGGAGGTTTAAGAGAGAAACTTGAATGTAGGGACTGTTTAGGGAATTCCTTTTGATTTGTACCATTAAATAGATGGTTTTCCTAGGGTTTGAATATCTTGAATTTGGCTGAAATTTGAGATCTCTTAGATCTAGGTTTTCTTTGGGCTCTAGCGGCGCCTAGAGATTTGGGAGAGATCGATCCTCCTCTCGAATTGAGGATCAATTGTATCTTTGCTTGTCCAATGTGTGTTAGTTTTCGACATATATTGAACCCTGAATATCTCCTTAAGGAGAAGTCTTGGTGCATCATATATGAGAATGTAGATCGTCATGTTCAAAATAAGATATAGAATTTAAAAATATTCTATTGAAGAGCCAATGTCCGTATAATAATTTATTGAAAATAAGATGCTAAAAAATAGATTTAAAAAGTTTTATCAAATATAATGCGTGCTAGAAGATATAATAATAATATGGATTAAAACAAACAGGATTCATGTCATGATTATTTGATAAATTTTATGTTAGTTGTCAACTAGCTAACGCAACTCTCCAATTTCCTCACCCAAGAATTGAACCTAATAATGGCAGTGCTAAAATAAAACAAACAGGAAATGATTAAAAAAATTGGACCAAAAGAATATTTGGATAACAGTTATCATACAATCATGATAATTTTTATGATTGATGAAGCGCTGATGCACAAGAGTTTCTAATCCAATCACTTGGAAGAACATTAAGATGTTATTTTAATTTATTAAAAGAATAACATTTAAACTCTCTATGACTAGTCTCGAAGAAATGTGGATGTAATTCCAAAAGTAAGGATAAAAGTGAATAAAAAATTAATTGAAAAGTCAAGAAGGCAATATGCTAACCTTTCATAAATACATGTATATGTACAAGACAACATTTCCACATGGTACAGCTACACATCCAAAACTATTTAACGTTCAACAAATCTTTACCTGCCATTTCTCAAAGTCCCAAAATTTTAATCCATTAGAAGATAACTCCTCAAATTCACTTCAGTTAATTACAAGCAACTCCCCTTTTATCTTTTTTAGAAACTTACATTTCTAACTTTCTGAAAATAAAATGTCAAGGATAACCTTGTAATCTTTTCACAATTGTAAGAAAATAATTTTGAAAGAACTGTGGCAAAAGCAAGTTGTAAAAGATTTAAAAACAACTGAGTGATAATAAGAGAAATTATACAAGGCGACATGTTCAACCAACAGGAATTAGATAGGGACTTTTATCATAAATATATGAAAGATAAATTAACATATACCTACCTTTGATCAAGCACGCAGACATTGAAAACTTCCATCTTTGGTGTGTCCTTCCAAAAATGTTTGCCATACTTCTCCAAAATCAAATTTCTGATGTGGCTGAAAAAGTTAGGGGTAGAACTTCATGTTTTTAATAATATGAAAGGTTAGTAATTATTCGGTTAAAGTAATAACACCTGAGCGCACAAACAATGTTAATATGCCAGTATGCCACCATTTGCAGACAATTCAATCTAAGCTTGTTTTGACAGGACTTCGGCCAAACTGGATAATAATTGGTTTGCCTTTAAACAGATATCCATTCACTAAATTCTGCAAGGATATTAAAAAAAAAAACATCAATTTGAGTTCAACAACCTAACTTATTCTTCACGAAACTACAAAAAAAAAATTGCAATCCTCTCCATGTGTTCTCTAATTTCTTCTTAACACCAGTTTAAGCAAGAAAGAATGAGATATGCCTATTTTATCAAACAAAAACAAAAGGCATATTATGAGTTCAATCAACATGAAAACATACCAAGGCACACTGTGCAAGATCAATAGTTGGAAATGTCACAAAAGCTTGACCCCTCATTCGACCCTCCTGAAAAATGAAAATAAGTAAATCAAAGTTCAGATAAATCATTCTTCTTTTGATTTATTCAACAACATGATACATGGTTTTTTTATTGTCATATTGTCATCCATATATCATAGTTAATACAATTGTTTTTTCATAAATTACCTTTAACTCGTTATAATATTCTCTTATCCAATGTTTGCCATGATAATCTCTTATCTCACATCCATCAATAATATTTTTTAACGCCATCCTTGTTTGAAAAACATCCATCTACATTCTCGTTCATATCTTAACTTGTTTTCCACCACCTAGTTTGAAACATTCTTATTTTCATTTATCAAACTTTTTTGTTACCTAATTGTCAAATGAATATATCCTAGTTGAAAAAATGAACGTTTCCTATTCTTTTAATAACAGAGCCGGTTCATTGTTAGTTGTTACTGACAGTATATCACTGCAAACATCTTAGATTCTTTGCAGCATAATCTTCAGAGTTATTTATCAAACAATACAAAGCTTGCTTAAATTCTCATATGATCATCAACTTTAGCCTTATCCTAAATATGGATTGTCTTTTTGAATCAGATTCTCCATTCATTCCTATCATGTGTTAAATCATGCGTCAACTTCTTCATGCAAAACAATTTGTACAACTAACCATGTTAACTCATATCTTCCGCTTCAGCTTACAAATCATTACACATTGATTTATACACTTGCTTTATTGGTGTAAAATTTGAAATCTTTTTTACATATCCAAACACTTTAATTAACATTACATTATCTTGAGTAGATGCAATCTCACCTTTCTAATATAATATTTTCTAAATCTATCATTCTAATTTAACCACACATTGATCTTTATATTTTTTTGCCACTCAACTATGCTTAGAGATTTTTTGTTGCATAACACTTGAGATTCATATAGTATAACAATCTTGGTTGCAATTTTACAAAAATTATCTTCCTCTATAGAATATTTATGCTTATCGTATAGCAGATATTAATTTCCGTAAGGTAAATACATCCTTATGATACTATCTGTTTTAAAATGAGCACATACAAAAACAACTTCATGTTGCCCTACTTTAATTTAATCATACATTCATACTGTTCAAGAGGTAGAATCATAAATGTCATTACAGGAAGTTCAGATATTTCTAATGCTTAGTAGTAAAATGTAGAGCTGACTCAAAAATGTAAATGAGAGTTTGTATGGTATAAAAGGTATTTGTAATGTTGTTTCATATTGAATCATGTGCAATTTGAAATAAATTGGATAAGATCAATCTAAAAATCAGACCTGCATCAGCTTGATGTTAAGATTAGACTTGGTAGCCTCTACACTTTCAAAAAGTGAACCTGCAAGTACAATAAATGCACGTATGCTTGACAAATGTGCTGAAATGATGATAGAACTTCAGTTTTTTAAAGTGCTTTTCTGACATCTAACATACCAAATATGAAGTAGAAATCATCGACCACCACATCTTTTGCCAAGTTCTTGATGTAAAGGACAGTGGCAGGGTTCCCAGTGGCGTAGTTCTACAAAAGCAGGGTTTACAGTATATTAAATATGATACAAGTTACTCATAACTTAGATCAAGTATAATGATACTGGTTAATATATATATATATATATAGCCAGGGGAGGACATCCACACATAAAAAAGTAAACCTATGTAGAAAAAAATTTTGCAGAAATTTTATCTGACTTTCTGTTTAATTTTATAAGTGAAGAAGCTTCTAGAAATTCAAAAAACTTTCCATGCCTTGAACATAGGAAGTGATAGTATTTCCTCCGGTGGAATCTTCCCTCTGCCTATTTCCTCTGCGGTTAAATAGGATTTTCCTGCATTTGAAGTCTCTGTAGGTTCACTGAACCTGACGTCATCTTCGGCTATATCCTTTTGTGCTGGCTTAGCAGTGATCTTTATCTGCAGGAAAATCAAGCACAAAAAAGTTTAACAAAATATCACGATAAAAGCATCCAAATTTAAGATATTGTATGGATTATAGTCCAACCTGTAGCACTGGGTTTTTCTTCTTTATCACTGGAACTTCTTTTGGAACCAATGCAGCAGGTTTCAGTCCTACAGATACATGTTCTACACATTTATCAACTGCAGGGCCAACAATGGCCTCCCTTTTAGCCCGTTTATGAGCATGGCCATCATCAGCATCCTCCTAGCAAAAAGCACACAGAAAAATACCTCGTAAAGGATAAACAATGATGCGTATCAAACACACGAGAAAATACCTCTGATGACTCCAATTCAGATTCACTGCTTGAGAGATCAACCGATTGAGGCTTTGGTGTAAATGGGGGTGGTGGAGGCGGCGGAGCAGGTACTGGAGGAGGTAAGGGTGGGGTAGGAAGTGCCATACGAAATGGAGCAGGAAGATTCATTTTGTTCATCAAGTGCAAAACCTGCAAATGAGAAAAGTTCCTTAATTGTGTTAAAGATGAATAAATTTCTGTATTGGTTGAAAAGACTTCAAACCTGCGTATAAAAATGGGGGACAGCAATGAGGGCATTGACAATATTGGTCAGTATATTTCCGTCTGGTGGGGGATATGCATACCTATATAGGAGAGGAAGAACAAGGTATTCCAAATAAAACAAATAAATATATCTTATTGAAGGGTGCAATTGATTGTCAGCTTTTATAACAATCCACTCTGAGAGTTTATTGAATAACATGCAACCAATTGTAAAAAAAGCCTAAGAATTAAAACAAAAAAAATAGCAATAACAACACAGAAATATATCAAGCTACTTATGGTTGATGAAAGTTGGGTGTGGAAGATAAACTGCATAGGATACAAAAACAAAAAGCAGCTACCTCCATGGCTTGGAAAAATCCTGCATATATAGCAAATCCTTAATGAAAATGATACAGGAACATTCTACGGCAAATATATGCATGTGCAATAGACCTAATGTGCATCACATTACTATATCTTAAAATTTTCAAGTTATAAAAGAAGTAACGAGCATGATATGATTAATTAGTAAACCTAATCCAAACATTTCATTAAATATAAAAAGGTATTGATATCGAAGTTGATCGTGCCAGAATAATAAATGTTTAAGATGAATGTGTGACAAAATTAAAAAGGATAAATTAAAGAATAACTATATGAAAGGAATACTTGGAGTTGTCTCTATTAAAAAAAATAAATTGAAATTAAATGACAAATTTAGGGCGGCATGCACAACAAAGTGCAGAAAATATACCATTAAGACAACTAGATAAAAATAGCATAATAAATTAGGAAGCAAAAAATGGTGAACCTAACTTAACATGGATAAAACTTGTTCAAATTGGCTTACGAAGAATAGGTTCTATGCCTCAAGCAGCACTATCGACTTCTTTTTAGATCCACTAAGGGTTAGCTCTATATATTCCAGGTTGTTTTGATGATCTAGATCTATCTGATACTCCAAAACATAAATCCTCTCCCATCATAATTTACCCCACTATGGTAACCCAACGACCAAAATATCTTATCCATCAATAAGATCATATGGCATGTGTGGTTCATTTGACCACCCGACACATTTCGGCCCTCCAACCATTTGAGACCAATCATCAATTTAGTGGCCCACTAAGTTATTACTCAACATGTCGACACGGACATGGCTTGTCAACACACATATGAATCATCAACACACACCTATCTTGCACATCCTTTGACCCATTATCCTCCAACTCATTATCATCCTTTCACTAACTGATATATCACCTCAAAATCTTCACTTTCACCGTCTTCGAGTATTGTTGACTTGTTCCATTCAACTACGCATCCTACCACCCAAATTCGTCCAACGCATGCAACGGCTGCATGTGTCGATAGCACCAATGCACACTTGTTATCAAAGACTCATTAGCTTCCTATCCAATGTCTTTGACCTTGCTCCCAAGCAAAGCCACTCAAAGTTTTTAAACACTACGATCATTACGCTGTATGATGTACAAGTCTTTTTCTCCTCCCCACTCTTCTCTCGTGTGAGCCTTTTTCAATTGTTGTTGTGTTCTCCACCAAATACCCGTTCCCATCTTATCATCATAAAACATTAATGAATGATCAACAACCCCTAGAACAACCTTGAAATACTCTTCAAGATGGGGCCTTTATGTCTAAATTAAGATGCTAGGAAATTTATCCCAACAAGTAGTGTGTTGTCCTCCATCTATGGACCCATTGTTTTTGATCCCCATCGTCATCAACCTATTGGCAAACATGCGCCCAATACCTATCGGCCTATCACCCAACACCAACTACACATTTGTTTTGCTAACTTCAAAACTCATTATGAATGGACTCAACATCTGTCTTGACTCCTCCCACTAGCTCCAACACCTGTTGGGACCATGTCAATAACATTGGGGCATTCTTAGGAGTAAAACTCACACTCACAAACTAGGTGCCTTTAAATAGCTCCTCCATAGTCACAAAAGGGTTATTGGAAATAGAGAACTTGAAAATTACTAGGCAATAGGACAAAAAAAAAAAAAACAAGGCGAAAGGCTTATTGCTATATGTAATCTCATGAGTGGCCCTAGTAAAATGTTCTTGAATAAGTGAACGTCATTTACAAGAAGAGAATTAAACCATTAATGAGTACTATCTTTAAAATTGATGGATAGAATGAGGCACTTAACAATGTCAAAAAATTGTTGATGGAGAAAGACATGTTTGGGAGGGGTTACATAGAAACAAAGGAGGAAGTATTGTGATAAATCTACTACATGATGAGGCAGAGAGAGAATATTATAGAAAATAAAATAATAGAGATTATAATGATTTGGTACACATACCTACATCTACTGCTAGTGTGAATAAGAAAAAATATCCACTATATCATCAAATAAATTATGTTAAAAAACTTTATGGTGCATAGAGAGCTTTCCAGAATGCCAAGAAGGGATATAAGAGAAGATATAAGGAAGAAGGGATATAAGAGAAGATATAAGGAGAGGTTGCACTAGAGAAGATAAGAGTAACTTTTCTACAACAAATGGGAAGAGAAAAAATAGAAATAAAAATGCAACACTCGGGTCTTCTCACCTGAGATGGGATGGATGATGATGTTGTAGACTTTAAAGAGTATCTTCTTAAAGCCACCAAATTCAGAAGTCGAAGTAAACAATGATGGTGAAAAATGAAAGTGATTCCTCTTAGAGCCCTTGGAAGTGGTGACTAATTCAGGGATATTTGGAAATTTTCTCATGAGTTGGAAGGGTGTTGGGATTAGAGTTCCTGGAGATAACTTTGAATTAGAAAAACATGATAGAAGAGAGAGTTTTAAAGATCTTTGGGCTTAGCCTGGGTGTCGTGCAACAAAGAGGAAGAGGAGGAGGTGGAGCTGGTGGGGATAGAGCATAAAAGGTGCAGTGGATTTGGGGTTTTAAAGAAGAGAGAAGGTAGGATAGAGTTGGTATAAGTGGGTTTAGCTTGTGTGATGAAGGAGGTAGGTGGTAGTTGGCCAAAGTGGTGTTGGGAATGCTGGAAGCAACTATAGCCTTGTGTGAGGGAGAAGAGGAGAGGCTTGGGATTCAGAAGATGCAAGAGACCAAATGGTATAGCGAATCTTGAGATACTAGTCATGTTTTTTTTTTTAATTTTTTGAAATTGGTGTGAATGGGATGAGAAGAAACTGCATGCCGAATAAACGAGCATATACAATGAGCGAGAAATCTGAAAGTTTGGAAGGAATTTGAAGCGATTTGATTTTTTTTTTTCAAATAACTAACTATACACACACGCATATGCATGTATATTTTAATTTTCTCTAACAAATTTCTTGTCGCTTGTGTGTCCCAAAATTGCGTATTGTTGTCTTGCATGCAAGCAAATTTTATCTCAAAATTACGTGTTATTTTTTGCCTTTATGTGGCTACTCAAACGACATGAATGACATTTTCAGGTAATTTCCATGTTTCAGACATGTTGATGCAATTTGTTTTCTAAATAAGCAGTTTTCTTGAGATGTCATGTCAGTATTCCAATATTTTCACAGTGCTTACTCATAGTGTGCGCGAGATGCTTTTTTGGGTTAAATTCGACATTTCCAACACGTCAACACAGACTTTTTTGCAAACGGGCAAAATTCGGACAACTTTTAGACAACATCAAGTCCGTAGTCCATCATTTCCTTGCATTCGATCATGAGAGGTAAGGTACTTTCCTTAGTATTTTCAACGCCCTGGAAATGTCGAAGTAGTTCATTTTATGAGTGGACAATGTTTGATTGGCTTCAGTCACAATACTCAATCATTGTCTTTGTCACCCTTACTCTAATCGGTCATGAAATGCAAACAAAGATCAACATGCATATCCAAAGTAATATTGTCATCTTCCAGTTTGCTTTATATTTATAAAACAAAAAAGTTATACCATAGAAAAACATTATAATCTTAGGCAAAAATGAGTAGCTTATCATGGCACCAGATATTATACTGAAAAAATAGAAATCAAGCAGGAAAAACAATGATATCAAAGGACACAGGCATACATGGTGGTAGAAAAACATGAGAACATACTCGAGATGTGGAGGGAAGGGGTAATCAACACCAAGTCTTGGAGCTATTGGCTCACCACCAAATTTCATGCTTTTGGGATGAACAAAAGCATCTTTAGTTGTTAGCATGGATGTACCAGAAGCATCCTTCAAAGACAGTCCTACACTTTTGGGGTTCATGTTTTTTGAAGTAGCCTTATCAGCACGATCAACTGTCAGCACCTTTCCTAGAAATCTCAATCTGAGATATTACCAAGTAACAAATTGTGAGGAATTAAATACCAAATAATTGATGTACGGTGTTCGCAGGTAAAATGAAGCACATATGTAAATAGTCCACAAACATTTTGGATAAAATTAATGATGAAAAGAAAATATAGATAGATTTTCAGAAAACTGATTTTAAGGCAGACGAGATTCAGGAAAATAATGAATTACCAATCAATACATCAGTAAAAAAAATGATAATAACAATGAAAGAATCAAAATGTGGCCACAAAATATGTTTTATTTTATCATTGCGTGCAACTAGTTACAAGGCCCTTGAAAATAAAAAAATAACTTTGGCCAAAGTGAAATGATCAAATTCAAGAGACGTACCGGTTAAGCTGCAAATGCGCCTGAGATGCTAAAGCTTCATCTTTAAAATCCACGAAGGCACAATTTCGTAAACTACCATAAAAAATAGAAAGCAAAAGCATAAGTGCCTAATAATAAAGGCTTGTACAGAGAGTAATAAGGATAACAAGCAATCAGTTTAACATAAGATTAGTTCAAATTTCAAAACTTAAAACAACGAGACACCATTCTCAATCCTAAAAACAACCTCATTACTCAAAAGAGTACTGTTACACACCCAAATAGATCCACATTTAGAATGACGACATCAAAAGCATTAATGAACACTCTAAAAAAATGGAAGAATCTTTTTTGGACTATTTTTATAGATATAAAATTCTCATCCCAAAGGCAAGCTATCTTATCATAAAAAAGACAATTTATTTGAACAGTTTTAAGCTAGATATAAAGGTTAAAAAAATATAATTATTTTTACCTCTATATAAGCTTTTATCAGATACAAGATTTATTATTCAAATAAAAGATATTAAAGTCATTTATCAAATTAATGGTTTTTGTCTAAGACAAGGTATTTTACATATAATGTGTTTAATCCAAATATGAAAATCCTTAAAACATCTCTAATTTAGCTTAATTGAAAGCATGATTTAATAAATCTGGAATTGAAAAAGTATATTCATTTATAATTTAATACAAGTTAGCCCATTCTAGCGGTATAACTATTGGAGTGCCCTATTCTTAAGTCAAATAAAATATCTAGATTGGTTGGTTGTAGATTGAAAGATTTCAGAATGTAAAGAGATTTAGTAAATCATGTTGAAATAAACTCCTGAAATCTTAGATTTACCAGGATTTGATAAATCCAGCATTTAAGCCAAAATTTATCAAATTTTGTTAAATATAAGATTTACTTTTGGCAGGATTTAGAAAGCCCTTATAAATTGTTTGAGAGAATTAGGCTAAATCCACCCTAAATCCGACTTGAAACTGACAACCAAACAACCCCAAAATATATTATTATAAGAATCCTCAGGAGTTCTTTGGTTGCCCCTTTTAAATGAGATTTAGGCAATACTTGGGCTAAAGCTTTTTACATGGTTTATAAATATCTCAAAAAGCAGCAGCAAAATAAACCAATGATTTAGACTTCGTTTGGGACAACTTTTTTCCTGCTTCTTAAAGTAGCTTTCTAGAGCAAAAATTAAAATTTTTGTACTAAAATGCTACTTTAAGAAGCAATAAAAAAACAATCCCAAACGAAGCCTTTATTGGATTTATTAAATCTTGGTTCAAACACAATCATCAAATCTCAGTAAAACTATAATTTAAAGGATATGAGCAATATTATCTCCATTAGCATGCTCCCTCTTGGCGGGCTGCACTTTCCTTCTCGCCCTTTTCCCCTCACGAGTTTCCTCATCATACCTATCCCAGTGCTTTCATTGTGTCTCACTATCTTTCTTTCTATACAAAATGTTTATATGATTTTCCTTGTTATGTACATGTAATTATTATGTTGTATAGATTATGCTACTCATTGTGAATGAGATCTATGTGTTAAGTACTGTAAATGAATCACATTGGTTTAAGAGATTAGTATGATTCATGGAGTTTTCCGTAATTTGAAATATTTTAAATAAAAAATATTCAATTCTTTTAAAACCATAGATCCTACAAACTTCAACCAAACAGCCAACGGATTTCACAGGATTTAAGAATTGGACAGCCAAACAATCCTAACGATTTCTACTATCAGGCTTTAGTAAATCCTACTTGAATAATGAATAGGATTCATCAAATTCTACTTGTAGCCAAATAGCCCATTGAAGTTAGTTGGCTTGTCTCCATTTCGAGAGTAGATTTATTTGAGAGAATTGCAAAGTTCTACACCAAAACATCGGTTCAAATTATTGTATCATAACTGCAAAGCTATTAGCTTCGTAGGCATGGCTTACAGCAAACATAATTTCATTAAAATGAGATGCAGAAGATGGACAAAAAGTTGACGAAAAGGTTCATACCTCCCACCTGCGCAAGGCCGAACTGAGGCTGCTCCATAGTGAGAGAACAGGCGCGAGAGCATATCATCGGGGATTCCCTCCGGTAAATGCCGAACCAGAAGAGTAGCTACGGTCCCCTCTGGTGCTTCTTTTGTATCGGACATCGTCGGCGGCGGCTGCGGTGGTTGTGGCTGAGGCGGCAGTTGCTGCTGCCGAATCTGCGACTGCGAAAGAAGCGGAGAATCCTGCTGAAAGTAGACGGGGAAGCTCTCCATGTCAACCTCGACTCCTAATTTTTCCTCGCCTTCTTCCCGTGCTCACTCGCCTACGAAGCCCTAAGAATTTCGATAGACGTCCATAGGAAATGTGGCAATGTAGGCCCATTGAAGACAATCCTTCATAAGAAACACGGCCCACGACTATTGTAGGGGAACAATTATTACGTCCTCTGACCTGGCGTAGAGGTACGTTCGGCCGCCAATAATATATCGCCACGTGCTCTTACTCTTTACCGCGCGGCCCGACGACTTGACCCGAAGTGGAACCCGGGAATGCTATGTTCGCGATTTTCTCGGTATTGCTCGGTATTTGCTCGGTATTGCTTTGCAAAAACGAGAAATACCGCTCTGTGAAGACCAAAATTATACAAATACCGAGTTGTACCGAGTTTTTCTACAACTCGGTACAACTCGATATTTGCTCAGGATTTGCTTAGGTATTGCTACGGATTTGCTCGGTATTGCTAGGTATTTCCTCGGTATTGCTAGAAAAAACTAGGTACAACTCGGTACAACTCAGTATTTGCTCAGAATTTGCTCGGTATTGCTAAGGATCTGCTCGGTATTGCTAGGTATTTGCTCGGTATTGTTAGAAAAAACTAGGTACAACTCGGTACAACTCAGTATTTGCGCGGTATTGCTAAGGATTTGCTCGGTTTTGCTAGAAAAAACTAGGTATAACTCGATACAACTCAATATTTGCTTAGGATTTGCTCGATATTGCTAGGGATTTGCTCGGTATTGCTAGGTATTTGCTCGGTATTGGTAGAAAAAACTAGGTACAACTCGGTATTTGCTAGATATTTGAAATATATCCAAAAGGTGATGGGATGTTGTTCGGCTCGTCAAGGAATTAAAAAAACGCACGCGCTAGAACCCAAAAAAAAGCGGGTCGGGTCGGGGGGGGGGGCAATTGCCCCCCCTAAGCACATTATAGTTCCGCCCCTGTTGGTGGCCGAACGTAGAGGAGCGTACGTTCACCGAACCAAATAAAAGTTCATTGTAGGGCCAAATAAGTACTTAGTTACTTTAATAGTAGATGAAGAATATTAAAACAAAGTTTGTGGCAATTTTTTTTTTTTACATCTGACTATTATATATTTTAAAATATGATATTTAAGAACGGTTGTGCCTTGAAATATTCACAGTGGTAGAGAAATGTATAGTTTAACGTCTTAGCTTTCTACGAAGATCCAGCACACAATCAGATAAAAATGGAGGGTGTAGCATTTACAAAAAACATCAAATTTTTCATGTGGAAAAGTCTGAAAGGGAAAAACACACGAGGCCTAGTCTAATTTGAATGAATCCACTAGTACTTGTAGTAAATTATAAATGAGACCCTTTATTAGAGGGAAAGCCTTGGCTTGATGTATCAAATACATCATATATAATGCATTATATGATGAAAATTGGAAGAATCAATATTGATATGTTCATTTGGTCAGCAGGACTATAGTTGGCGGGCTACAAAATTCAAAAGGACAGTAGTCGGCAGGCGATGGAGGTAAAAAAGACTATTGTATGGCAATGGAGGTCGGAATGACCATAGTCAATAGGCGACGGAGGCCAGAATGACCGTAGTCAGCGGGTGATGGAGGTCGGAAAGATTGTTGTCTGGCAACGGAGGTCGAAAGGACCGAAGACGACGAGCAACGGAGGTTAGAAAGACCGTTGTTTAGCGACAGAGATCGGAAAGACCGTTATCTGGTGACAGAGGCTGAAAGGACCATATTATGACAATAGAAAGTTTGTAGTTGACAGTCGATAGTGGTCATAAAAATTGTATTATGGAGATGGAGGTCTACAAGATTGTATTCTGAGAACGGAGGTTGGAAGGACCGTTGTCGATAGACGACATTAGTCAGAAATATTATAATATGACGATGAAGGTCGGAAGGACTGTAGTTGAGGGACGACAGTGGCCGGAAAGGCCGAAGTTGAGTGACAGTTGGTGACCGAGCAAAAGTTTGACATTAGTTAGTAGTTTGGTGTATGTCCAACAATAATTGGAAGTCGGGTGTAAGTGTAATGTTAGTTAGTGGTCAGACAGAAGTCTGGCATCAGTCGGTGGCTGGGCAGAAGTCCGACGGTGACTGATGGAAGTCCGACGATGGACTAAATTCTTGTGTCGGGCAGAAGTCTGACGGAAGTCCAATGATGAGTGATGGTCCGGTAGAGGTCCGAGCGGTGGTCGAGGAGGATCTCGATGGCAAGAGATATATCAAATTTCGCTTCATTCCTCTCCTCCCTTTATTTTGGTATCTTTCCTTGCTTCCTTGCTCGGTACCCCTTCCTCCTTCCACCTTCCATGAGGAATGAGAGTTCTATTTATAATTTTCTAAGAGTGGCATGGTCATTAAATAAAGGAAAGATCAAGGGCGTTGAGAGTGGTTTTAATGGATGGTCGATATTGATTCTCATGATTGTGGACTATTTACTTGATATTCAAATGTCTTAATGATATCAGAATATGGCGATCTTGAGCTCGTTGGATTCGTCGAATCGATTCGCTCGATTCGACTACAAGCATGTCACATTTGGAAACTGTTTGGTAATCCAAATTATGGTTTAAACCTTTCAAATGTGCTTTGGGTATTTGATTTGGACTTGTTTGAGCTTGGATTGAGTCGAATTTGGTATCATTGGGTTTGTATTTTTAAGACGTTCAGTTTGACTGTAAGTTTGCCAACATTGGCGATCAAATGGTCCCATATTTAATTTTGAAAATTTCCAACTTGATTTTGTCTCGAGATTCGTGTCCGATTAAGATAATTTTTTAATGATATATCAGTTGCCCCCTATTTTCGAACGTCAAAACTCCAGAAGTCTGAAAGTATGTGTCACATCTTTTGAGAGATTTTTTGTGCGATTTAAAACTTGAAAATAATCCAACCTTGGGAATAGAGGTCCTAAATAGCTTTAAAAGCATCAAAATAATTTTTTTAGACAAATTCTTGTTCTATAACACCAATTTTTTATTTTTTCTTAAAAATAATAGAAATGCAGCCTTCTTTTTCAATACAAGAGTGTTCAATTAAGAGGAAAAAAAAAAGTTAATACAAGTTGATCTACACTTCAAATGAAATGCACTCATTTGAGCTTAGTTTGGGACGACTTTCTTCCTGCTTCTTAAAGTAACTTTCTAGTACAAAAATTAAAAACTTTTGTACTAAAAAACTACTTTAAGAAGAAGTAATAAAGCCATCCCAAATAAAACCTTACAGACACGAGAAGAATGGAGAATGGATGGAGAGAGAGAATAAATGAGATATTGTAAAATGCGCATCACTAGTCGATTAAGTTAATGACAAATTAGAAAAATAATAAGGCAAAATTAAGCTAGAAATGATCAATAATTCCTGGTGGCATTGTAATCGCTACAATAATAACAACATCAAATCTTTATCCCACTATGTGGAACCGGCTATATAAATCATTTTTCTCCATTGTGTTATGTCAAGAATCAAATTCTCATTTAAATCTAATAAAAAAATATCATTTCTAATAAAAACTTTTTAGGTATAGGTCTACATTTCATAATATAAACCAAAATTTAATACATCTACTTTCCTAATCGAGTCATCAAAATGCCAACATTTTATGTAACCAAACCATCTCTCTAATCTTATCTGTCATTGAAGCCACTCCAACTTTTTCACATATATACTCATTTCACATTCTATCTATTACAATGAAGCCACTCATAACACCAAAGCATCATCATCTCTACAACACTTAATTTAATTTTATACTTCTCTTTAAATGACCAACATTATCTACCATAAAACATTACAAGTCTCACCACCATCTTGTATAAATTTTTTTTTTGGGAAAATTATGGGCAATAAGCCCTTTCCATTATAACTAAAAACTAGTTACATGTAAAAGCTGAAGGAAAAACAAAAACCCAAGGCAAAAAGACAGCATTGGAACAAAAAACAAAAATTCCAATGCTGAAAAAACAGACAGAATGCTAGTAAACGAAAGGCCAGAGCATAGAAGCCTTCAAAATTGGAAAGAAAAAAAACGAGACCAACCGGTGGCAGGTAACAAACCTGGACTCAGGAATTGCCACCCACACAACCTGGTTGCAAAAATACGCAAGAGGAATCCTTGCCATCCAAAGGGGAAGATGGCAATTCATCATCATCGCCCATACCTGCCACCAATGCACGAATCAGAGCACAGGAAAACCAGATTAGAAGAGAATCTCCAGACGGATCCCACAAAACATCCAGCAATACAGCTATCAGAGACCAGCAAACTCAGGTGCAACAAATCACAGCAATCCAATAAAATTTCCCTCCTTTTCCAGCGCAGAATTCTGGGCAAAACAGCCCCTTTAATTCTATGAATTAAAGATGTAGACGAGATGGAAGAAGTCCCAAATTTCCTCTCATTTCTTTCTCTCCAAATGTGATATACCAAACAACATACCAGGAGATAGTAAAAATCTTTTTCACCATGTTGTGACCCAGCAATATATTCAAAAAGTTGCATAAGATTAGGTCTCAACAACAAGAAGCCCAGTTTCCTCATCAAGCAAGAAATAATAGTGAAACAGTAGTCACATTCGAAAAAAAGGTGAGAAGCCGACTCATTATAATTGTGGCAAAGAGCACAAATGGGATCCACATTTATGCCTTTTCTAATGAGATTGTCAGCAGTCTTAAGCCCACCTTTAATGGCCATCCAACAAAAAGAAGAGTACCTAATCACATTTCTTTTGTGCCATACAAATTGCCACCAATTTACCTCCTCATAATCTTTATAGAAAAAAACCCGAAAATCTTTGTGCTTGCATTGTTTACCATTCCCCCAATACAGGTTAATATCAGTAACCGGGTCAATATTAATTTCCTGGAAAGCCTCATGAACAACAGTAGGGAGAAAATCAGGAATGGCCCAATTTCCCCTAACAATAATAGACTTAATGCTCTCATTAACAGGAAACAGAGAAAGGAAAGGACCCATAGCTACAATCTCATTAAAACATTTACCTTTATACCAATGATCCCAGTATAAAGAATAATTAGAGTGAGAGTTTCCCTCTTACAAAAAAATTATTTAGAATTACGCCCCGATAGAAACAATTTTAAAATGATTTATCAATTTCTTGTTCATATTAGACTAAAATAAAAACATCAAAAGACATGAAAAGCATGTACTTTTTGAAATCAATGGCACTTCAACAAAGATTTCAAATAAAAAGTCATCATCTCGCCTTTCCTATATGTGTAATGCACTCGTGAACATTTTTTCTGCAAACCAAAACATAATAATATTTTTATTATACAAGCATATTGTTCAACAAACATAAAGTCACACCAGATACAAACGCAGGGAAGCAAACTCCACTGCACATCTTATTCTGCAAATACTGAAAAAAAAGGACACACAAAGCCTCAAGACAGACAGTGAGAAAATCACCTTCAAATACACTCCTGCAATCAGAACAAACCAAAATAAATAAATAAAAAGTCACCATTCAACTTGCTACTAAGATAAAATAAAAGCTCTGAAGCAACTCAAGTACTTACATTAGTGAGGAGCAATCTTCCACCTCTGATTCTTTCCCTTAAGCCACTCCCAGAGTACAATTACAGTTCCTTCATGAACTCCACCGTGATCCTCATCGCCATTGAATGCATCAAAATTTAAACTAATGTTGTTGACCATTCTTATGCACCGAAATCCATCGCCCAAGTCACTGCTTTCAGCCCATAGGACAGATTCATCGAGAAAATTGGGCTTGTAAGGCACCAATTGGACCTGGTAGAAACACAAATAAAGAATGCAAATAAGAATGATGAGAAGTTGAGATCCTAATTTAGGCTTCGTTTGAGACAACCTTTTTATTGCTTCTTCAAACAGAGTTATAGTAAAAAAAATAAAATTTTTGTACTAAAACTCT
>NW_021318735.1:1072747-1085376 GCF_001605985.2 Dendrobium catenatum
CAAGGAAAAAAAATCACGATTTGATCGGAAAAGAAAAAAAAAAAAAAACTCTAGGACAAAAGAAAGACGATGAGAGATAATCGTCCAAAGGGAGGAAAAAATAGCAAATCCACAAGGAAGACGACCAGATCGCGTCAGAAACTACAGTAGGACAAAATAGGCCAATCATATAAAGCAAACAAGGCTTCTACGATCCACAAAACCTAATAGGAAGGGCCAAAGAGGATCTTGAAACCCTTGCCTGATACTCATCGCGGGGGTCGTGCCTCGTGAGTATAACCTTTCCATCACGAATCGAGAGCGAGTAATTTTCCTCCGCCTTCGTGAACACCCTCACCGTCTGCTGCCCTTTGAAATACTCGCCATCTCCCTGATGTCTCACATCATCGGAGTATCCCGGGCGGTGGTGTCCCTCCTCCCGCCCGTACGGCGTCTCGTAGCGTCCGTCCTGTGAAGGATCATCGGCATGATGAGAAGGACGATGCGGCGGAGCCGGCTGAACTCCGAATAATGGCGGTGGCGGTGGTTCGAAGAACGGTGGCGGAGGGGCGAATCCCGAGCCGGGTTGATGGGAGACGTGGTGGATGCCTGGAGGGGGTTGGAAGACTTCAGGTAAGTTCACTGCCGGAGGGAACTGGGGACGAAGGCGGTTCCTTTCATCGTCATCGTCATCACGGTGGTGATGTTGGTGGTGGTGGCCGAACGGAAACTCCATTGTTGATGTTTGGGAAAAGTGTCGGGAGGACTGAGTAGTTAAAAAGGCAAATCGAAGCCTAAAATGGTCATTTTCTTTCTCCATTTTAGTTAAATTATGGCATTTTTTGTAATTTTTTAATCTTTAGCACAATATAATTAATTGAAAGCTTATTAGTCAATGATTTATGTACAAAAATAATATTCTTGTTTAATAAATAAAGTATTATATTTATTAAAACTAAATTCACATAAAATTGATGCTTAATTTATTATTAATATGATCTCCAATTAATCTATAATTTTATTTTTAATTATAATTATGAATATCTCATTAATCAATCTTTATGATAAATTTCTTCATTTTAAACTTAGATTAATCTATATAGTTAATCATATATTTATAAATAATCTGAAATTTTATATCAATTCTTTAAAAATTTTCTATCTATTTCCAAATATTTTTAATATAAATTATTCTTATATCACATTTACTTTAAATTAGATCTTTGCTTGACACAATTTAAACATTTCTATTTTTTTAGTAAATATTGGTGATGCGTCGAATTTGGCTCGACTCTTCACTATAAGAAAATGGGTCAATAGCGATACCCATTTGTTCATATGCTTGATTATCGTACGCTTCACAAATATATCAAGGGTCCAAGGGGGCAAAGCCCCTTGGTAGGGTTCGATATATACGATCAGGTCGCAAGGTCAAGAGTCAACACCCCCAGAACAAGCTGTGTATCACTGTGTACTATTTAATACGTAACTAATACACATCAATACATAGCTAATACTCACCAATACACGGTAATATCTAATAATATAGTAATCAATGTGTCATATTTTTATTACGGTCTGGATGTAACTCTACGTTCGATATTCACACGGACGTAATAATTTCTCCTTGATTTGAGCTCAAGGTCAATATTACCGATTTGGAACACAAAATTGTTATGCAAATGATCAAATCAGGCAATTGTTATCCAAAGATATAGTTCTAACACGTAGAACTTTGATTATTATATAATACTAATTGAATTATATCTAAACCAATACTCGTGCGACATCTCCGGTTTCTAATAACGTTGACTCACAGCTCCTACCATCACATCCATGCGCACGTGTTGCCACATGATCGCATCGCATAAAATCTGAATGATAATATTTTTTTTATTATAAATAAAGCACGCAAATATTTATTTGAAAATCGAAAGATTTTCATATGCTATATTTATTGCTGGTTAAAATATAAAAAAATAAGAAAAATAATTTAGGGTTTTGATTGGGTTTGGGAAGGGATGAATCATCATTGGATGTGTATTCTTCTGCCAGATGATTGCCGACATATAAAATAAAATAATTTGTAGTCAGATGATAATATTATTTAGTGGAAGATTAATCTTTTTGTCAGTTAAGATTTTATTTTTTTATTTTTGGATTTTAAGAAAAATGATTGTAAAGTAAAGTTAAATGATATGATGGCCGGTGACGGTAGTGGCTAGCGGCTGCACTGGTGGGCGACAATTGGCTATAGCAGTTCGTAGTGGCGATGGCGATGATGATGGTCAGTGGCGGCAGCCAGTTGGGGGCTGATGGCATAAGCGGTGGGCAGTGGAGGTGGTGGTGACGACGTACATTAATAGCACAGTTAGTTTGTAGTGAAAATGAATTCAATCTAAATTAGATTAGTTTTCAATACATAACAATGAACTAGGGAGAGAAAAAGAAATAAGTTGTCTATTTGTGATAACTATGTTTGAGCTTTGTTTTTTAGACTACAATCATAGTTCTCGTTGTTTTAAAAAAAAATTATGCGTTACAAAATTAATATTTATAACAGCTTTCAAAAAAGCTATTATTATTCCCACAACTATTTTATAGAAAATAACAATATTTAAAAACAGATCATAAAATTTTAGACTTGATCATTACTTTTTTTTTTATCAAATCAACCACCCAAATTTAAATATGTCCACGTTACGTTTTTCAACAGATTAAATAGCCCCTTTAGTTTTTTAATCATAGTGATATATAAATACATTTGAGATAAATCAATATAACGTGCTACAGGTGCAGAAATAGTTCAATTCAAGGCATCCATCTACCTATCAACTACATTGATGTCATAAATTATTTGTTGAAGGTGTTTACAATTATTTATGAAAATAATTATAAAATTATTAATATAAATATAGATTTTTGGGAAAAAAAAATAAAATAAAATTAGGTGTTAATGTGTTGTTGAACATGTACTACAACGCCCAAATAGCTAAGACAAACATCTT
The DNA here is from genome assembly GCF_001605985.2 of Dendrobium catenatum. Taxonomy (NCBI): domain Eukaryota; kingdom Viridiplantae; phylum Streptophyta; class Magnoliopsida; order Asparagales; family Orchidaceae; genus Dendrobium; species Dendrobium catenatum. The sequence continues at coordinate 1,075,735 of NW_021318735.1, forward strand.
TGTATAAATGAAATTAGTCTTACATTTTATTTGTGACAGCTTTCTTATTGCTCCTTAAAACGATTTTTTAGTACAAAGCTTGTTGCGTCCTGGAATATTCGCGGCGGTAGAGAAATATATGATTTAATGCCTTAGCATTATACGAAGATCTAGCACACAAGAAGATAAGAGAGAGGGTGTAGCATTTATAAGAGACACCAGAGTTTTTATGTGGAAACCCCTAAACGGGGGAAAAACCACGGGGCCTGGTCCAGTTTGAATAAATCCACTAGTATTTGCAGTCAATTACAAAATAAGGCCCTTCCTTGTGAGAAGGTCTTGGCTTGATGGTACAAATGTACATCATATAGAGCACATTACATGATGGGAGTTACAATATAGACATGTTTGTTTGGTCGGCACGACCATAGTTGATAGGATAGAGGTCGGAAAGGCTGTTGTCTGGTGATGGAGGTCGGAAGGACCATAGTAGGCGATAGAGGTCGAAAAGACCGTAGTCGGCGGAAGACAAGAATCCAAAAGACCGTTGTAGTAAGGTGGTACTATGGTAGAATTCTGGGCATCAGGTGGTGGCCTGACAGAAGTTCAGGCCTCAGGTGGTGGTCCGGAAGAAGTCTGGGCCTCAGGTGGTGGTCCAGCAGAAGTCCGGGTGTTAGGTGGTAGTCCGATGGAAGCCCGGGGCTTAGGTGGTGGTCCGGCGGGAGTCCAGGCCTCAGGTGATGGACCGGCAGAAGTCTGTGCCTCAGGCGGTGGTCTAGGCCTCTAGTGGTGGTCCGGCGAAGGTGAGGGCCTCGAGTGGTGGTCCAACGGAGCAATGACGTCAGGCGGTGGTTCGGCGGAGATGAGGGCCTCAAGTGGTGGTTCAGCTGAGCAACGACATCAGGCGGTGGTCCGGCGGAACTCATGCGGTGGTCGAGGAGGAACTTCCTTCTCTTCTTCCTTCTATTCTCTTCTTCTCTTCTTGCTTGTATCCCCTTTTCAAGAGAAATGAGGGGTATATTTATAGATTTCTGGAGTGGCATGGCCGTAAATAGGTGAGAGATCAAGGATAAATGGGTAGTGATTGGATGGACGGCCGATATTGAATCCCTTGACTTGGACCCGTTTGGGCTTGGATTTGGTGTCGTTGGGTTCGTATTCTCGAGGCGCTCAGTTCGACTATAAGTTTGCTGAAATTCGAGTTCAGATGGTCCCAATTTTAATTTTGGAAGTTTCCAACTTGGTTTTGCATTGAGATTCGTGTCCGATCAAGATAATTTTTTGATGACATATTAAAGCTGTTTTAAGAAACAGTAAAAAAAAACAGTCCTAAACAAAATCTTAGAAAGTGAAGCAGTTATAAGCTGCCCCAATGGAATAATAAGTTGGTTAGGAAGAGCATAGTCTAGTGCAAGGGTGGAACCAACCTTCTTGTTTTGAGGGTGGATAATTTTTTTTTCATAAATAATTAATATAAAAAATTAAAAAATACATAAGACATTATTTAAAAAATAATAATGGACAGCTATATCAAACTAATTATTGAAATTAAGTCATATATATATATATATATATATATAATATTAATTTTTTTTTTATTTTCATATAAATAATGAGTTCAAATTTGATCTATGATATCATCATTATTAGTCTAATTATAATTACTTGGATTGGGTGAACAACTACTAACCATATAAGATTTATGTTTATTTATTATGTTTCATAATCATTTACTACTAATTTAATCTATCAATCTAACATCACATTATCTTCTTTATAATAATCATAAATTCAATTGATTTTGCCTTTTTTTTAAGCCTGTAATTGACAAAAATGAAATAATGGCTTAGGATTTTATGAATATCTTACACATATAAATAAACTAAGAGTAACACATAAAAGAAGAAATTTTTATTAAATTTTTTAAATGGGATAAATTATAATGCATGATTTAGATTTTGTTTGGGACGACTTTCATACTGTTTTCTAAAGCAGTTTTTTATTACAAAAAATTTTTTGAGCTAGAAATTTTTGTAATAAAAAGTTATTTTAGAAAGCAGTAAGAAACTTGTCTCAAATAAAATCTTAGTTAAAATAATTTCATTGTTAAGAATTAAGTATTATTAAGGATGTGTTTCTTCATTACTTGATAATATGGCATTAATCATGAATGATATATAAATTTTACAATTATAATAGAATTAAAGGAGTTTTGAAGTATATACACTACCAAAAAATAAGGTAATCGCATCACAAATTTTGAGCTATCGCGGTGGTTTTAACTACCACAATTTTCTTTGCAGCGGTTCTAAAACCGCTACAAATACGCTATATTTACTATGCGTTACAACGACATTCCGCAGCTGTTTTACGACCGGCGGGATAGCAATTACGAATTGCTAGCTATTAGAGTTGATTAGACTTGCATGAGTGTCATGTAATAGTTGATAGCGGACAACGATATTAAGGTGTTGTTTATTAGTTGGCTTGGTTATTCTTTATAAAAAATGAATTGCATGATCGGACAAATAGGTGTAATAAGTTAAATGTTTAGATGATATTTGACAACAGCTAACAAGAACATCAAAAGATGAGTAATTGTAGGTTTTTGGCTTGATCAACCCCCCTAATATAAGGAGAATCAATCGATTAAATGTCGAGCATGCATAGGATGTAAAACATCAATCATTGTGGACATTATTGTGGGCTTCGAAAATTCGCACCCCGGCCTCCCTGCATATGAGAGTTTTAACAATGTTTCGGGTCAAATTTTCAGATGATAGATTGACTTTGGGATAAAGCACAACCCAGAGATTTCACCCTCATTTTGTGACTTTATAATATGGTTCTAGGTTTCTCATAGGCGCAAGAACCTATGGTTAATTACCCCTCCCATAACGAGAGAGCACTTTCGATTAAGGCTAGTCATTAAAATGTACAAAATATCTAGCATATAGTAGCAACATATGAAAATTTTGGAATTATAAATTTATTATTTTTATACTTAAAGAGGATGGTAGGGGAAATGATAATGAGCCTGATCAAAATCCCATGGTTTCGTTGTTCCGGGCCATCATGGTCTCAAGTCTACTTAGTTAGAGGAGGTAGTCGACCCAACCTGACAGAAAGATACTTGTCGGCAGCCATGGGTTACTTCGTCCAATGTTACATTGTAGATATAGGGTGGATGCTTGCTTAAGGGGACAAATTTTAGTCAACCTTAGCTAACAGAAAGCTTTGTGCCTTATTGAGTGCACCCTATGATTCATTACTCAAGTGGATTTTAACCATTGGAGAACATACGTGCTTTGACCGTAACCGTGATATAATTGTGCTATTTTGCAACAAAATCACCCAGTCAGAGGACACATGCCATGTCCCCGCTGTCGAGAACTCATTTGAGAATGAATAACATTGATACATTCAATTAGACATTTTAACTTTTTGTGAGCTGAAGTTATTCTGAATTTTATCATCCTTAACAAATATTTGCAGATGATGAATAGATTTTTTGCTTTAAATTTTAAATAATAAATTTTATTTGAATATCATAAAATTTATCAAGATTTTGTTCCAAACATGATTTAATTTTAAAATTTGAGTGTATTTTAAGTGTTTGAAGTCCCCTCTTGTTGAGAATAGCTTTCAACACGGCCATCATCGGGGTGACCGATGTCACTTGAAAATATTGAACCTTAAATATTTGAATTTAGAATTTTTGGAGATTTTGGACTTTGTGAGTTTTGGATTTTTTATGAGCATTTGGGTGGCATTTTGAAAGTTTGAAACTAACCCATCCGGTTGAGATAAACATTGAACACGACCATCATCAGGGTTTTATTATAGCCATTAGGACCAGTGAACCTTTCATTTAATATGAACTTATAAAATCAAATACTCTGGTCAGCACTACAACCGTGTATTTGTTAATAGTTCAAGTTATGTCAACTACAGTCCATTTGAATATGAGGATTATACTTGAACTTAGGTTCCCTTTTGACTTGCGTAGCAATCTCAGATTTTATTTGTATCTCGTGCACTTTGTCCAAGCATATGTAGGATTTTAAAAATTAATATGCATGCTTCTCAAGATGATGACTCACTTATCAAGGCGGTAGCACTCTTTTCAGGGCAGTTGCTTGCTTCCCAAGGCTGTTGTACACATCCTAGAGGCGTCGGGACCCTACTTGATACTATCTATTTTTATTTTGAAAATTTTATTTTAATGTAAGAAGGGGGCATTAAACGCCTTATGTTCGCTTGTAAACATGTTGCAGATCCAGTAGCTTTTATTATTATTTTTTTTTTCTCAAATTTGGCTCCTACTTATTGGAGTAGTTGTGTACTTATCCAATTAACTATATGCTTCTCAAGATAGAACTTTGAGATTGAATAAATAACATATCAAAATTGCTCTTCATGTAACTTTTAGGCGATTACTGCTTCACATATTAGATAATCATTATTCCTCCGTATGATAATCCACTAAGGTATAAGTTGGTGCAAATTTTTTGCACGCCAAGTCCATAGCTTAAACGAATCAATATAATCTCTCAAGTATGTTAACTATATTAGTCAGCAACACTTTCAATCTAGGTATTTTGGTCCAATTGACTAATACTTCGATCATCAGAATATTTAGACACTTGCACAAATAGACAATTTCGATGCCGAAGCATCACCCCTTCAATTGAATATTTCTAAAAAAGTTCTCAGCAAATGTCTTTGTGGTTCAACTTGGAGTCGTACTATATATCATAAATATTTGGACCAATAGTAAATAAAACACAAGATGGAAATTTTTCATTAGAGAGTTTATGTATACTTCCTAGTAGCAAGAACCCAATTCTCAAGATATACCCATCTATTTTATTATTAGCTATTGCATATGCTTTAGATACAAGCTTTTTCTAAATTAGTAATCTTGGTCGCTCCATCAATTTCAAGCATTAGAAGAAGTTCACCATATGAATGTAGCATGCATTCTTTAATAACTTCTCCTTTCTCATAATTTTTTTTTAATAAACATTGCATTATTTATCAGGAGAGGAGAAGCTGAGACACGAGAGACTTTGAAAATCAGGAGAGCTGAGGGAGTTACGTGAAATTGAGATAAAGATTAAGGCTTTTTTTTGGATGATTTTTTTGTTGCTTCTTAAAGCGGTTTTCTAGTATAAACATTTTAATTTTTGTACTAAAAAATTGCTTTAAGAAGTAACAAAAACAAAAAATAGTCACAAATAAAGCCTAAGACTTATTATATTAAGTATATGTATAGGCGGTAGAGTTTCATGCAAAGTCACACCTAGCACTCTTAGAGCATCTCCAACTGAAAATCTCATTTTTCACTACAAAATACCGTGAAATCAAAAAATGGCGTGATTCATCTCCAATCGAACTCCATTTTTCCCCCTTTTGCAGGAAACCGTCGCCTCTTCTTTCGCGCGGCAAGTTCAGTAGGGACATAAAAATGGCGGAGATGAATTGCAAAGCCAATATTGGCGTCCCACTGTTCATCCGCATCCAAATAGCAAAAATTTTACTGTTCGGCTGGAGCTGTTGCGGGACGTCATTCAAGCGTTTGAAGTTCGGTTGGAGATGCTTTAAGGGCAAACATTGTAAAATAAGGCACGTAGAACTGTGGAAGGACAAAACCTTTAAATGAAGGCACACGTAGATTTGGTTAATGAAATTGATAAGTTTTGTGTTAGGGAATGATATCATGAGATGGATTGATTAATACTTTTATGTATAACTTTTGATAATAATATCCATATATCATTTTTTTTTATCAATTTTAATTTTAATATCACATTAAAAAAAAAAAAACTCGTATTATCAAATTTACTCTAATTACACAACATATTTAAAAATAAATTAGTTGTTCATTAATTTTGATTTTTTATGATTATTATTATTCTTATTTAGTATGATAAACTCGCACAAAATTTGCATTTATTGCACATTTCAATGTCCGTGTCGTCGTGGCCTCCTCTACCAACATTTTTTTTTTATTTTCACTCATATAAGGATCCATGCAACATTATAGTCATTTATTGACTTTTTTTTTTGTTCCGAACACAATGTCGTAATTGGTTTAGCAAACATATGACGTTTAGTCAATGTTGAGTGACATTTCGTTCGTAGTCCATCAATTTCGACTGCTTTCGTTCAATTGGATTGCGAGGAGTCTCTCTTTGATTAAATTCAATGCTCTAAACACATCGACCTATCCTGTTTGAAAAATTAGAATCCCTTCAGACAATTTCTTTATGGCATCATGATAGCAAAAAATCATACTTATCATCATTTTTGATCGAATTACACACAAATAGCTCCTCTTTGATTAAATTCGATGTTGAATGTATCGATGCAGTCTATTTTATAATCGGTCACAATTTGGATACTTTCATCCCAGTCGAGACACATCGATCTTCATTCTAAGCGATGTCTTATTTACCAACAATAATAAATCATCGCCTCCTTTACTTGCATTGATCGTGCTACATATGTAGAGATCAACAATAAATGTATCGACTGTATAGAATTACAACTAAAATTCCTTTCTAATACAGCTAAATGTTTACAATCTTTTTTTTAAAGAATATTTTGGGCACCCAAAACAAAAAGAAAATTCTTAAAATGCCTATAATAAAACAACCCACAAATATTGAAATATTTCATGGTATCATTAATGTAGTTTTGTTATTCTAAAACCATGAGAGGGATCATTACTAAGTTCAATTTTGTTTTCCTTTTTTGTTAGCATTTAAAGAAAAGATGCATGGATTATTGGGGATAATGAAGAATTTAAAATTTATTTTTGTAGTTTTTATAATATATGTGATTATAAATTTCACTTGATTGGAACGAATATTGATGCACTATTTATATTAAAAAAATTTAAAATTAAATTCAAAATTTAAAAATCCAATTTTAACAAAATTATAGTAAAATTAAGTGACTAAACAAGACGACAACTATGATAATAAATCTTATTTGATTTGAGCTCAAATGAGCCTAAATCAATTAATGCAAAGTTGAAAACTTCATAGCAATAATTGAAGGATTAAATGATCTTCAATTTTTAGAGACGGCTCGACGAGATGAATTCAATAAGCCCGAGATCACTCGATGTAATGCCATTGAAGTACTTAAAATATTGAATAAATAGTTCATGATTTAAAGATTAGATATGAGTTATGTGAATGAATGTTATATAATCTTGACCAAGGTTTTGAAAATCGGACCGGACAACGAACCGGAACAAGCAAAATGGCACTTATAAATTATTATAAATAGACTTGTATTCTCCGCAAGAAAAAAGAGATATGGATATGAGTTTGAAGATATCTTTGAGATTCGAAGAACTGTAAAACTTTATCTGATGTCAACTTCGATGATCATCACTAGCAACTACACCATCCAAGTTCATTGTTTGATTGTCATCACTTGAGATAAACAATGCTCGCCCAATTTTGAGCGAGAATAATTTACACCGCAAGCAAGTTCGTTAATTGGACTGTCGTCACTCGCCACCCACTTGGTAGCTGTCGGCAGACATATTAGAACACACTTCAAAGTTATTGGATTTTTTCTGAGATTAGTATAGTTTAGAATGTCATATACAACACTAATTTTAGTATAAATTCAAGAGCTTATGATACAATTTGTATTAGAATATCTTGACACAATTTATTCCTGGTTTACGGCGACTAAATAATTGTAGAATTATCTTGAACAAGTGTGATGAAAATATTTTTTAAAGTGATTATCATGCGAAGATTTTCTATTATATTTATCTTTATTGTCTGTTTTTTGTTTTTTTGTCACCATCAAAAGTTTTATTCTGTTAAAATCCTAAAATTTTGAAACCTTAAGATTTCAAGAGTTTTCGCGGGTTAGACATGTTGGTATCTCTAGAAAAGAAAAAAAAAAAGAGTTTTCGCGGGTTGTTTCCTTAAAGACGAGCGCCAAATAAATTTATTGGCCTAGGTCGTCAGGATATATATATAATTCAGTGTAAAATTCACTTGTCACAATTTCATTTGAGTCCAAACGTAGAGTTAGGCCCGGACTCCGCACGTAATAATTTCTCGCACTATTGATAAGCTTAACAAGTTGGAATGTACAAATGATGGCCGTTTATGATGAATTAGAATTTAATTATCAATTTAAAATATATTTATATAATTTAAAATGTCGTTATAAATTGTAAAAAGTAAATAACAAGAACATATTACAATCAAATTCATATAAAATATATTTACAAATTTTTAAGAGACATAAAATATAAATTAAATTAAATATCGGACAGCTAACACTGCTTGCGTGATGACTCAGCCGTTAGTTAATGATATTAATTAATTTATCTTTTTTTTTTAATTTTATTCATGTAGATAAAATCTAAATTTAATATCCTTAGAATAGTTTTTAAAACTATACCTCGAAACTGGATTTTATATTTTTGTTCTTAAAAATTTTTAAAAGCAATTTAATTTTAATTTGACATATTAAAAATTATCATACTGAACGTTTATTATTCATACAACTTCAAAAATATATTAAATAATTTGTAAAATAATTCATATTTTTTATCAAAATATTGTAATTTTACTTTATATAAGATGATAAAGAAAATTGATCAAAGAAAGTTAAGTCATGCAGCTTTTTTATAATTTCTCAATAAATTAATATAGGAAGAAAATTGAGTAAAAAAATTCAACTTAAAATTTGATCATAAAGAATTTTATATTCATAAAATTTATATATAAATTTATTTACATAACATTTTTACATCACATAGGTGTTAGCGCAAGAGTCGATGATATGCATCAGCCTTATATGTGATGTCATGTGTCGACGTTTTTGGCAATGGGGGAGAAGAAATCAACGGGCATCGACGTTTGTATTGACAACATATATCAACCTTATATGATATGGTGGCAAGCGTTAATATTGTTAGCTATGACAGACATTAGCATTTCTAGGAATGACATGCATCATTTTTATAGGTGATGTCATGCGTTGATATAATAATCAATAAAGGATGATAATAGTCCAACTATTGTAGTTGAGAGTAGGGGTGACAATTTCCGGTCATAGGTCGGGTTCGGGTCGAATCCGAAACTGACCCGGCACTATTCAAGTCAACCCGAACCCAACCTATTTTTACAAACAGGTCAGTTTTTCAGATACGAACCCGACCAGTTTTCGGTCTTGATCAACCCGACACGACTCGAAACTGCATGTGAGAAAAATCAAGCTGATTGTCCACCCAACTTTCGATGTTTCTTGTCAACTTCCTCGTAATGCTTGCAAATTGCTTACGTTGGAACGCTCGGTCTCTCAACTTATACACACACGCATTTGAATAAGTATTTTTATGCATAAATTATAATAAAATGAAAGCAATACAATTCTCACATTCTAAGGTGTCCAATTTCCTACACCTGTTTCCATGCTAAATTCTATCCTCACCTTCTATTCAATTATCTAAACACCAATTCAGCTAAATCTCATCATATTCCTTAACTTTTCTTCAGCCAATTCAAGAGTTTATACAAAAACAAAGCAACCACAAAAACTAGAGTTCTTCTCTTCCGAACTATAAAAATCCCACCTTTAGCCCATCTTTGGCAAGCAAGCAGAGCAATTTACCAG
>NW_021318735.1:1085553-1112280 GCF_001605985.2 Dendrobium catenatum
GAGCTCAAGAAATCATGAAAATAAATTTAAAATTGATTTTAGGCCTAAAAGGTCCAAATTGGTCAACCCTGGTTGACTTGGTCAACCGGGTTGACCCAGGGTCTAAGCTCAGGCTCGACAGACTCGACTCGACCCACTGAACCCAACGGGGAGGGCCATAGGGTCTGGCTTGGTCAATTTGACCAAGTCAACTGTTCGGGCCAAAATCTGGGCAAAATCGAGGTCAACAGAGTGCTTACTAATTCCGCTTTACTTGACTTCTTGCCTCTGGCTTATTATAAGATTGCTGCTCCTCAGGGTTCTGATCATTCACATCTGATTTTTCATCCTTCTCTTGAGCAACCTTTCTCTACTAGATTTAAATTCAAAAATTTCTGGTCTGAGATGGAAGGTTTCTGGGATGATGTTTTTGCTGCTTTTTCTGTTATCACGGCTAGAAGCCCCTTGGCTTCTTTTTCACACAGCCTCCAAAGCCTCAAAAGACTACTTAAAAATAGGAACTGGTCTTCTTCCAATTTCTTATCCTCTTCCATATTGGATTTAAAAGCTAAACAAAACTCTTGTTTGTTAGATATACAGCTTAATCCATTGGACTCTACTCTCAACTGTAGATTAAAATCTATTAATGAGGAGCTTGCCTCTTTGCAAGCTAATTGGACATCTTGGATATCTCAAAGAGCTAAGGCTTCTTGGCTTACTCAAGGGGAGGATGACTTGGGTTTTCTCTTTGCTAAGATTAGGCAGAGAAGCAATAAGAACTGCATTAAAGAGATCACCACTGCTGAAGGACACTTTCAAACTCATGCTGAAATTTCTAAAGCTCTTGTTAACCACTTCAAAAATCTCTACAACCCCAATTTCTTACCTGACATTTCTTTCTAATTACCTCCTGGTAAATTGGTTCCTCCTTCTCTTTTTGATCAATTAATGGCTGCTGTTTCTATGGATGAGATAAAAAAGGTTGTCTTTGAGGGTAAAGTGTCCTCTACACCTGGCCCTGATGGTTTCTCTTTTGGTTTCTATAGGAAAACTTGGCATTTGATTGGTTTTCATATCTTCAAAGCTGTCAGTAACTTCTTCTCCTCTGGTTCATTTCCTAAGGGGATGAAAGCCACTATAATCACTCTTATCCCTAAAACCTCCCATGCTGCTCATATTAATGATTACAGGCCTATTTCTCTTTGCAATGTTTTTTATAAAATTATTGCTAAAGTTCTTGCAAATAGATTGAAGCTGGTTTTGCCTCATATCATTCATGATAGCCAGTCTGATTTTGTTGCCAAGAGATGTTCTACTGATTATATCATTCTAGCTTCTGAAATTTTAAGAAATTTCAAAGGGCCGGGGAAGAAGTTTTGTGCCAAGCTGGATATTAAAAAGGCTTTCGATTGTGTTTCAAGAGAATTTTTGATTAGCAGAATGGAACAAAAGGGTTTTCCTGAAAAATTCATTTCGTGGATTAAAGGTTGTATTATGGATGCACCTTTTTCTGTTTGTTTAAATGGATCCCTGGAGGGATTCTTCAACTCCACGGCTGGCTTGAGGCAAGGATGTCCTTTATCCCCCCTCTTATTTTGCATTGTTATGGATGGCCTCTCTCAAACTCTTTCCTCCTCTTTTGACAATCATACTTTTCAAGGCATCCCATGTAGTAATTCTAATCTGAACCACCTCATGTATGCTGATGATCTTCTGGTCTTTGGATCTGCTTCCCCTGATAATGCCGAGGCTCATTCAGTCTAAATTGCAAATTTTTGGATCCAGTTCTGGCCTTTTCATTAATGCTGACAAGAGCACCCTTATCTTTTCCAAAAATACTACTGAGGTGGATCAGATTTGTGATATTTTGGGTATTCAACATGTTCAAGACTCTATCATTTATTTGGGCCTTCCCATCTCCTCCAAACGACTGAATAAAACTCACTTCCAACCTCTAATCAGCAGAATTTCTGCTCTACTTGATGGTTGGAAAATTAAATTCCTTTCTTTTGCAGGTAGGGTGCAATTCCTCAAATTCACTATCATCAACACTCTTGCTTATTGGATTAGAGGGGCTATTCTACCTAAATATTGCTGTGGCTTCATTAAAAAACTGTGCTCCAGATTTCTCTTTCACAGCAATATCCTTGAGAAAAAATTGCATCTTATTGCCTGGGCCAAAGTTACTCTCCCCAGGTGCTTTGGTGGCCTTGGAATTCCTTCTTTTGAGGCTCTTTCCCATGGTGTTTTCTGCTCTTTAATTAGCCGGTTTTACACCTCTAACTTATTAAGTAACTGGTATAAGTCTGCTTATCAGTCTCCCTGGATGCAACCTCCTTCTTCTGCCTCTAAATTCTGGAAGAAAATTCATGAGACTGCTGTCAAAATTCATGATGTGGTTTCCTTTTCTGTGGGAAATGATTGTGTTTTTTCCATGCTTTGGGATCCTTGGCTGAATGGTGATCTCTTGGATTCTGACCCTAATGCTGTGATTTTTAGAGGAAAATTGGTGAAAGACTTTATTTTTGAGGGTTCTTGGAATCTTCCACTGAATCTTTTTCCTACTACTGCTGCTGCCATTTTAAATTGTAGGATAGGGGAAAGGTCTGAGGTTCTCTGGAAAGGCCAAACCAAATGGGTTTTTAGCAATTTCACTGAGCAATTTTATTCTAATCTGATTAAGGTTGATTGGTATACTTCGGTTTGGCACAAAAAATTTTCTCTTAAGCATGCCTGTTTCTCTTGGATGGCGGTGACTGGGAAACTTAAAACTGCAGACAATTTAATTTCTAGAGGCATTGTTGTTCCTTCTTTGTGCACTTTTTGTTCCAGATTTCCTGAAAACCATAATCATCTCTTTTTTGGTTGTGATTTTTCATTTATGATTCTTATTAGAATGCTCCCGGAACTAAATATTTTCTTATTGAGGCCGACCATTGCTCAAATTTATGACTTCTTTGAGCATTCTTCGACTTACAATAGACGGGAGAAAGATTTTGGTTGCCTTTCTATTAGCTGCATTATATATTATATCTGGAAAGAAAGGAATTGCAGGAGGTTTTCTGGTGTTTGCATAAATTCTGTTAAAGTTATTTGCACTATTTCTAATGCCATTCGTTTAAAAACTGCTAAATGGAAAACCAAGGACATGCTGCTGGAAAGGTTCTCTGGAATTTAAGCTGGGACGGGTTTCTCTGCTTTTGGTTCTGCTTATCTGTTTGTTTCTTATACAGCTTATTTTTGGCTTGGATACCTGGGTATACAAATTTATTTGGGGATTTCCTTTTTTTGCCCCAGTTTTGGTATATATGGATCAAAATTTTACTCTTGGTATAAATTTTTGGGGTGGTGTATACACTGTCTCTGCTGAACCTTCCAGGTGGATGTTATGGATCAATCTGATGTTTTTGAGGGGCTTGATGAAGTCTAATTACAATATGACGATGATGACCAAGACCAACTTTATGGTTTTCAGGCCATGGATGGTCTCTATGGCAACCGGGCCTGATGGGGGGATTCGCTATTGGCGATATTCTCTGAGATGGCCTTTTGCTGCCTTGCTCTGCTTTCTGGGCAACCGGAGAAACTGCTTCAGCCAAGGTTGTGAAAACCGGACCGGGCAATGAACCGGTAGAGAGAGCGGTTCACGGTTCGACCGGTTGAACCGGTCGAACCGGGGTCGAACCGGATGACGTAATAAATACAATTTAAATGATATAAAAATCATATAATAATATAACTTTTTTATTAAAAAATAAATTGAATTCAAACATTATTAATATCTTATATAATTTTAAATTTAAACATATTCAAATTTTTAAATTTAATTTAAATTTAACAAAAAATTAACTTACAAATGAATTAATAAGTTTAATATAAATAATCCTTAATTTATGTTATATATTTATAATTTATATATTAGATTCATATTATTATCTTACAAAATTTGAACCGGCCGGTTCAAGAGAACCGTGACCGGTTCTCCGGTTCACCGGTTGAACCGGCGGTTTTGGACAAAACCGGCCGGTTTGAAGATAAGCCGGTTTTCGGGTTGAACCGAACCGGCCTTTGTACCGGTTCACGGTTGAACCGGTCGGACCGGCCGGTCCGGTCCGGTTTTTAAAGCATTGGCTTCAGCTCCAGTATTCATTGTCCTGTTTGGAATGTTGGTTCTTATTATTCTGAGTCTATGTATTTGTAATTTTCTTCTTCAAGCCCTGTTTTTTGGCTTGCTGGAAGGTTCTTTATTTTTCTTTGCTTATTGTATTTCTTTTGGTTAGAGGCTTACTTGTAATCTATTTTTCTTAATAGAAGGGCTCTTTGCCCAGGGTTTACCCAAAAAAAAAAAAATCTAAATTTAATATCATTATAATAATTTTTAGGAATTATACTTCGAAACTGGATTTTGTATTTTAGTCCAAAATTTTTTTAAATGAAATTTAATTTTAACTTGACATTTTAAAATTATCATAATGAACGTTTATTATTTATACAACTTCATAAACATATTAAATAATTTATAAAATAATTCATATTTTTATATCAAAATATAATAATTTTACTTTATATAACATGATAAAGAAAATTGATCAAATAAAGTTAAGTCATGCAACTATGATAATTTCTCAATAACGTTATGTGATTTTTACATACATAACACTTAAAACTATTAAAAATATATATATAACAACTAAACATTAATATTTACTTATCTACCACCTAAATTCTCCCTTTCCATCTATTCTACCACTCCGTTTATCCGCGCGTCTTCTTTTGTTTGTTCACGATATACCCGAACCGTCGCGGTTTCGTCCAGATAGCAGATTTGCTCTTCTGTCTTTTCCATTTCTTCGGTACTATCAAGATCGGAGCTCGCAGCTAAGGTAACAATATCTATTCACGCTTTGCTCGCGGATTTCATCATCTTTTCTACTAGTGTTTGATTAAATCATGGGTTGTTGTCAAGATCACGAGACGATCTTGTTCTTGTTAGTGTTCTTGGGTTGTTGCTTTCTACTTTGTTTCCTGACTTTGGATCTTTGTCTTCCTCTGTTATTTTCTGCTTCCTCCGACTGCTATTTCATGTATGTTGAAGATTTATTGAATTGAAGGGACTAAAAAGAGCATTTTTAAAAAAAAAAAATTTAGTGCGAGAAGAAAGACTAAGAATAAGTGAGATCGGAGATACCTGACAAGAGTAAATTGTGCTCACATGCTTTCTCACCCCCTCATCTACTTCTCTGCTCTTCTAAAACACGCCCGTGGAGCTTCCATTCTGGTTTATAAACGAGTTATCTTCAATCTCAGCCAAAGGATTTCTTATATATGAGGAGGCTGATCTTCCTTCCTTGCAAATGAGCTCCTCAATCCGAATGGATGCGATATCGATAGTGATGGAAAGCAACTCACCGTCGGCAGTGTTGGCACATGCTTCTCATGCGTCATCTTCCACGCGGCCGTCGGTGGTCCCGGCTGGGACGTCGATAGTCCATGTTTGGCAGCTGTTGAGCTGGATGCTGCCGCCGGAGTGCACTGCGGAGAAGGTGGCCGCTGAGAATGACGATATGTATAACAGAGTGATAGATAAGTAAATATTAAAATTTACGTGTTAGATATGTATTTTCAATAGTTTTAGATGTTCTGTATGTAACAATCCCTAAATTTATATAGGAAGAAAATTGGGTCAAAAATTCAACTTAAAATTTTGATCACAATGAATTTTATATTCATAAAATTTATTTTGACATAAATAATATAAGAGAGAGAGAGAGAGAGAGAGAGAGAGAGAGATTTTGAAAAGTGAAAAAAGCATTGGGTCTAGCCCAATCTAAATGAGCACACTAGCATATGCGTTAATGATAAATAATGTCATTTTATATGACTAGAGAAGGCATTGATACGGTATTACAAATATGATTATTGGCGGATGAATGAAATTTAAAATAGCTTTGAGCCATTAGAGTTATTTTCAAGTTGTCATTTTGTGATACAATAGATCGTGCTCTTTTGAAGAGGAAATCAGAAATCATGAAGTCCAATATTAATCTTAGTATTGATGGCAGAAGATAAATTTGTTGTCGATGGCATGCATCGGCCTTTGACATGCTACGTGTGTGCAAAACATCTTAGTTAAAATGCTTCTTAGACATAATTGTTTTAATTTATTAGTTGTTTCTAAAACCTTCTATGTTTCTCTAAGTTTCTAAATTTGATAAGTATAAATGGAATAGTTGTAAGAAGAGTTATATGAATGAATATTTTGAGGATTTAATAGTGTTTTCAATGTTTTGGAATTTTTGCTCGTAGGAGCAGTATTTTGTGATGATTCCTCATTGATCTCCCCACATCACTATGCATTAACGTTATTAGTGATCACTCACAATGAGATTGATGAACATTAGCATTTGTGTTGACAGTATGAGTTGGCCTTATAGGTGATGGTGCACATCGAAATAAGTGGGTGTTAGTGCAAGAGTTGATCATGTGTCGGTGTTTTTGACAATGGGGGAGAAGAAATCAACAGGCATCGATGTTTGTATTGACATCATATATCAACCTTATATCATATGGTGGCAGGCGTCAATATTGTTAGCTATGACAGACATTAGCATTTCTAGGAATGACATGCATCATTTTTATAGGTGATGTCATGCGTTGATGTAATGATCAATAAAGGATGATAATAGTCCAACTATTGTAGTTGAGAGTAGGGGTGACAATTTCCGGTCATAGGTCGGGTTCGGGTCGAACCCGAAACTGACCCGGCACTATTCAAGTCAACCCGAACCCAACCTATTTTTACAAACATGTCAGTTTTTCAGACACGAACCCGACCAGTTTTCGGTCTTGATCAACCCGACACGACTCGAAACTGCATGTGAGAAAAATCAAGCTGATTGTCCACCCAACTTTCGATGTTTCTTGTCAACTTCCTCGTAATGCTTGCAAATTGCTTACGTTGGAACGCTCGGTCTCTCAACTTATACACACACGCATTTGAATAAGTATTTTTATGCATAAATTATAATAAAATGAAAGCAATACAATTCTCACATTCTAAGGTGTCCAATTTCCTACACCTGTTTCCATGCTAAATTCTATCCTCACCTTCTATTCAATTATCTAAACACCAATTCAGCTAAATCTCATCATATTCCTTAACTTTTCTTCAGCCAATTCAAGAGTTTATACAAAAACAAAGCAACCACAAAAACTAGAGTTCTTCTCTTCCGAACTATAAAAATCCCACCTTTAGCCCATCTTTGGCAAGCAAGCAGAGCAATTTACCAGCAAGAAACAATTCAATATGAGCCATCACCACCACCATGACGATCACCATGACCACCACCACCACCACCATGATGACCAGCACCGCCACCATTCTGACCAGCACGAGCAATACCGGCACCAGCCTCCTCCCTCGCAGCTGCACATCTACTCTGACCAGTTCACCGGTCAGATAATCCACAACCCCACCACTTTCAGAATCTACACCAAGGCCGAAGAAAATTACTCCCTCTCCATCCGCGAAGGAAACGTCGTCCTTGTTCCGGCGAACCCTCGTGACGAATTCCAGGCACCTAAGATCTCATCAATCTCTCTCCTTTTTCATTTTATCTCCCATATTTCTCGCCAAGATCTCATCTTTATACATAAAAATCCACTCTTTGCAGCACTGGTACAAAGATTTCCGCTGGGGGAACGAGGTGAAGGATGAAGAAGAACTCCCTGCTTTCGCACTGATTAATAAAGCTACTGGTTTGGCCATCAAGCACTCTCTTGGTCCAAAGCACCCTGTAGGTTTAGATAAGATTACTCCATCTTCGTTTGGAACTAGATGGAATTATCCACTAATTAACTTAATATGCTTTTTAAGGTTCGTCTGATAACATTCAATCCTGAATACATTGATGAGTCAATTCTGTGGACGGAGAGCCATGATACAGGGGAGGGGTATCGCTGCATCAGGATGGTGAACAATATAAGACTTGGTTTTGATGCCTTCCATGGCGATAAGGATCACGGTGGTGTTCATGATGGCACCACTGTTGTGCTGTGGGAGTGGCTCAAGGGAAAGAATCAGAGGTGGAAGATTGTTCCTTTCTACTGTGAGTATTCTTATCTCCTCATGCTTTAAAGATCAAGTGCTTGTTTTATCGATTCTTAATTTCATTTGATGCATCTTGGTTGTTGTTGTTGCAGAGAGGGAAGGTATAATTTTCTGATATCAGCGTTCAGTGCTGCAGATTGGAAGAAGTTTGAGGAGTTGATTCAGCTGAAGATATTTGGAAGGATTTGTGTTTCTGTGTTTGTTGTTTTCTTTCTTATGTGTTCATGTCTGCATTTTGAATGGTTTGAGAGTCTTTGAGTTCATCTTTTTATGTATGTGAGTTTGTGATTATGATTATGATTATGATTATGTCATGCTGTTTTTCAATTCTCTGTTAATTCATTTATGCTTCTTCTGAGTTCTCTCACTTGTTCTGATTTTTTATTTCAAGATTTAGATTTCGTTTGGGACAACTTTCTTACTATTTTTTAAAACAGCTTTCTAGTGTATAAGTTTCTTAGTTCAAAAAACTAATATACTAAAATGCTGTTTTATAAAACAGTAAGAAAGTTGTCCCAAACAAGCCATATATAGGCTTTTAATTAAATGAAATTGAACTAAATTTAATAACTGGTTATATAAGTTAGCATTGACCCACTTGTTTATTAATGTTTAGGAGCATACTTATGTATTTTTTAATAAATTTTCATTAAGACCTATCGAGGCTTAGGTTGGTCGGTGGGCGAGCAAACGGTTGGGTCTGAGCGCGGTTGGGAAACCCAAGTGTAAGTCTGATGCAGGTGGGTGGCCTCGCTAGTTTCCACCGAAGGATTAGTTATGCCGTCAAGCGCTTTCTTTGGAGTGGCAGCTAGTAGATACCCTCGTTCATAAAAAAATCATTAAGAACATGATCAAATGCTTATTTAATTATGATTAATTATTTATCCTATGTTCTTATATCAAATTTTCTATTTTTTATGTATTTAAAAACTATGTATATTATTAAAAATATAAGTATAATAGGAATATCAAATAAATAGTTATATAAATAGATTTAAATACTTTTAACTAATATTTAAAGTTCAACAAATAATTTGAATAATATCCATTGATTAAGCTCTACATATATGACTTTGATGGTGGTTTTAAGAACATAAGCTCATATCATCCATCACACAAAAAGTGAGTCACTATGAAGGACAACTAATTGCACATAGGGCATCCAACAGATCATGTGTGCTCGAATTGAGAGTCAATTCAACGAGAAATTATTCTGTGTGTATACTGGACTGTCTGGAGGCAAATAAAAATGTGCCACGTCACTGATACAAAGCCGCGATACACAACAAATGGATGACGTGACGCGTTCTGATTCATCTCCGGATGGTGTCCGTATCCACATAGAATAATTTCACCAGTTCAACAAGGCACTCTCGGCAATGCGACCAATATAGAGTAACATGACCATGATGACGATGATGTTTCAATTTTGTTGTTAGTCCAACACAATTTACGACTAGCTCTGCATCCAAGTAGTCAAAATAAAAAACCATTATTTTTTTAAAAGAATTTTTTAAAATAGGGCTCATTCTAAATCTAGCTAATTCATGACCTATGAGAATTTAGATTATCAATTCAAAAATTAGGTCAACCTGAGTGCCCGAACATTTATACTAAGAAGAAAATAAATATACTACTTGAGTATCTCATAAAAATTTAACTAGAATTTGAAGTAATTCTTTATTTATATATATATAGGGGCTTATATGTTAATATAAAAAGAGATTACAAGTCCTTACAAAATAAATAGCCCTCTAAAAAATAGCATTTGAAATAAACCTTACAAGCCTTTGATTCAATCTATACAATACCCAAGTAAAAGAAAAGAAGACCAAACAATGAAGAGGTCCTCTAGATGACTAAAAAGCCAATGATGACTTGAATCAAAGTAGCAAGCCAAGCAAGACACCCCAGACGAACAACAATAGACTAGCCAATAGGAGCATTAAAAAAAGCTGCAAAAAGAGAGACCAAACCGAACAAAGCCCAATAAACAACTCATAGCCGAAAAGGACCAAACAACCAGAAGCCCTAGAGAATAAGATCACAAGAGCTCCAGGCTGCAACAACATGCAAGGAAGGAAACAAAAGAAACAAGAAGCAATAACCAAACCAACAAAAATTAAACAAACCGAGTAACCATTGAGAGAGACCCCCAACACCCGACCCCCCAACTTAACACCCCAGCCAAACCTAGATCCAAACAACACAATCATCAAACATCACAGCCGAGCCCAACACCTAAAACACACTCAACCGAAAGAACAACACCCAACAGGAAACCAAACAAACACACAGGAACCCCCAGTCAACCGAGCACACCAACCAAACTCCAAGGAAACAACCAAGAGAAGGCCAACGATAGCAGAGAAGAATAAAACCAAGCATATTACTTCCTTTTATGTTTTCGCCTATGACGTTTTCCACCTCCAATGGAAAATACTTTTTTGATTATATGACCCACATTCATATTAAACATCTCATTGAACTCATCCTCAGGCCCATCCAAGTTCTCCCCAGCACCACCACCAGGCGAGGAAAATGACTCAACAAGCCAATCAAAATGATAAACACAAGGATCCTTTGTAGCCAACCCCAAATGAGCTCTCAAAGCGGCATTAGAGATAATAGAAATTGGAACATCAACAAAAGGCTCTACTTCAATCGCATTTGGAGACAAAGCCGGAACCACAAAATCCATAGGAGATATATTAGAGGCGACAACCAATCCGCTAGAGGAATCATTCAGCACCATCATATTAACATCACAAGGTTTCAACTTCTCATGAGACAAATCAAAGCAGATTCCATCGGATCGTCAACAACAACAGAATCCGAAACAATATCAACATTAGAAATCAGCACAACTAAATCATTACTAGTATCCACCTTAGACATATTATAATTATCAACACCATCCTCATAACCCAAATTTAAATCAATCACAACCGATGAAATACCATTCTCAATAGCCACGACAGAAGTCACCAAACAAGTATTAACCCCCAACTCATCATCAACTCCCTTTCTAAATTTACATTGCTTATAAATCAGGTCAATCAGAGGAGAAGAAATAGCCAAAGGGAGATGAATATTTTCTGGGACATTAGCAGAACCCCCACCCTTGGAAGACCATCATCCAACAAAATTTCCCCCACGGGACATGAACAATTATCCTTCTCCATATTTTCAAGTACAACATCCACCACATTTCCTCCCATGTAAGCAACTAGAGGTGTATAAGCAGTTTCCACACCGACAATAGGGACAATCTTAAGAGAAAGAAAGGGTTCCTTAGCTAAATGTGGATGTAGAGAATCACATTCCTTCCTAAGATGACCCAAAGACTTGCAATGATCACAAAAAGAAGGAAATTCATCCATTAAAACTTTTTGGATGTAGCCAAATTTCTCCAGACCAATCCACATGCAATCAAGATATATTTTTTTTTGAAATGTCGAGTTCAACAAGCACACTAGCAACCGAAGGTCGTGAGCCATTTGAAGTTGCAGTATCACATTGGAATGGCTAACCAAAAATAGAACCAATACCATGCAAGAAAAGGGAAGCAAATAGACACGGATGAAGATTAGGGAACAAAACCCAAATAGGGCTAACAAGAGATTCTTCAGCAATATCAAATTCTGGAGACCATTTCGTTAATTTCATGAAACAATTATTCACAAAATATGCATGATGAGCAAAAGCATGATAATAATCTAGGTCATTAATCGGTTTGATTAGCAAAGTAATTGAAAATTCACCATAAAGTTTCAGATTAAAGAAGAATTTCCTAATTACTTCCAGCGGCGGGCGGCAATTAGGAAAATTGCTGACTAAAGAAAAGACAAAGGGAGCAAGGGACGCGATTTCCTCCTCTGAAATTCATAGCGAAGGCAAACCACGAAAAGTGGAAACTTTAAGTTCTGAAAATTTCATAGAAAAGACAAACCCCGAAAGAGCATCAAGAAACAAATTAGGAATATGATTTAGGATAAAATAATTTAACTTGATTAGCTGCCATCTGTGAAAGCGGGTGGCAAGATCAAGGAAATACATAATCCAAAATGGAGGGAAGGAGAAGAACTACATTAGCACAAAGAGAGAGAGTACTTTCCTATGAGCGAGACCAGATGATGAACAGGCAACGGGCTCTGGGAACGATTAGGGGAAAAACCCTAGCAGGGCGAGGATAGGGAAAAAAACACACAGTGGATTGGCAGTTAATTGTGGAATTTGACGCTTAATGATCTTGATGATAATAGTGCTTTAGGTAATTTTATCAAGAAATTAATCAAATGTTTTATGAAATGACAATATGCTATAATGAGATTAATAAGATCAAACAAATTAATTATTAAAAAAATCATAATAAGATTGTTTGCATGCTAAATTATTCTCTATTATTAAAAAGATCAAATCTGATGGGCCAAAAATAAGTAAATAAATAAATTAATAAATATCAAGAAAATATCTTAATATTACTTAAAATTAGTTTTTTGTCTCCTTTTATGAAGAGAAAATTTTGAATAATGTAAAATAGCTCTAAAATTAAATATACATTTCATAAAATATTTATCCAATACAAACTTGAGTTGAGAGGTAAATATGTGGAGTCAAGTATTATATTTTTCAAACTAATATATTTATTTATTTATATTTATATTGAGCCAAAATTGAATTTGATTTAGTTAAGCTCAAGTTATAATTTATCTTAATTAATTATAATATTTAGAAATAAGTGAACTTATAGTACTAATTAAAATTGATATAATTCAAAAATATGATTTAAATTGTTAGAAGAAGTTCAAATATTAATAAGAAAATATTTTAATTTATATATCTAACTATATATTTCATATTTAATTATACTTTTTAAATAATCTGTATAATTTTTAAAATACTTGAAATGCATAAAAATCATATAAAAATAAAAATATAGTCATAACCAAGCAATTAAATAAATTTAAATGATCATTTTATTGGTTTTTTAACAAATTAGTTGTTAAGACATAAGCTTGATATTAATGAATAGAAGGATTAGTTTTCAACTTGCTCATTTACATGACACTTTTAAAATTATTCAAATATATTTAAATAAATAAATAAATATTGAAATTAATATGTATGACTATAGAGCTATTCATTGAATGAAGTCTTAATCTTAGGCTTTATTTGAGACAGCTTTCTTAATGCTTTTGAAAACAACTTTCTAGTACAAAAAATTTTATTTCAAAATATTTTTTTATTAAAAAGATGTTTTAGAAAACATTAAAGTTTCATTTGTGATAGTTTTTTTATTGCTTCTTAAAATAGTATTCTAGTTTAAATATTAAAATTTGCTTTCTAGTTTAAAAATTAAAATTTTTATACTAAAAAACTATTGTAAGCAGCAATATGAAATTGTCTTCGTTTGGGACGGCTTTTTTACTGCTTCTTGAAGCAGCTTTCTTAATTTTTGTACTAGAAAGCTACTTCAAGAAGCAGCAAAAAAGTCATCCCAAACAAAACCGAAGAAATTCGTCCCAAAGGAAGCCTTTAGCTATCATGAGCAATTCTAATAAAACTCAATAGAAAGAACAGAAAAGCTAATTAGAACACAGAAGAAGCTATAATAATTTCAGGGAGAAAACATAGAATTGAAACTCCATACATAAAAAAGATAACCCCAAAGACAAAGACTCTCACACCATTCAAAATGCATAACAGAATACAAACAAACAATGTCTCTTCAGAAAGAAAACCACAAACATGGAAACACAAATCCTTCTTAAGCTCCATTAAACAGTTGCAGAAGCAACTCCTGAAGCTTATTCCGATATGCAGCACTGATCGAACACTGGTAGCAGAGCATCACACACGGTTCCTTTCTGCAATAAAAAGCATAAAATGAAATCAGGAATCTATAAAAAGAAGAAATTGATCTGAAAGATTAAAAAGATACAAGAATACTCACAGTAGAAAGGAACAATCTTCCACCTCTGATTCTTCCCCTTGAGCCACTCCCACAGCACAACAATGGTGCCATCGTGAACACCACCATGATCCTTATCGCCATGGAAGGCATCAAAACCAAGTCTTATATTGTTCACCATCCTGATGTGGCGAAACCCCTCCCCTGTATCATGGCTTTCCGTCCACAGAATTGACTCATCAATGTATTCAGGATTGAACGGTATCAGACGAACCTTATTTAGCATATTAAGTTAATTAGTTGTTAATCTCTTCTAGTCTAAATAAAGACGAATTAATCTAACAAAACCTACGGGGTGTTTTGCACCAAGAGAGTGCTTGATGGCCAAACCAGTAGCTTTATTGATCAGCGCAAAACCAGGGAGACCTTCTTCATCCTTCACCTCGTTGCCCCATCGAAAATCTTTGTACCAGTGCTGAAAGATTGGATTTTTTATGCATAAAGATGAGATCTTGACGAGAAAGACGAGAGCAAAAATGAAAGAGGAGTGAGCTTGGTGAGATTATAGATGCCTGGAAATCATCGTGGTGGTTCGTCGGAACAAGGACGACGCTGTCTTCGCGGATGGAGAGGGAGTAGCACTCTTCGGCCTTGGTGTAGATTCTGAAGGTTGAGTTGTGGTTGTGGGATATTATTTCCCCACCGTAGCGTTGGGCGTAGGGATCGGCGTAGGGGTACGGCTGCGCCGGCGGGTACGACGCAGGCGGAGGAGGCTGGTTCCGATAGTGTTCATGGTTTTCAGAATGGTGGCGGTGGTGATCATGGTGGTGGTGGTCATCGTGATGGTGGTGACGGTCATCATGGTGATGGTGGTGATCATGGTGGTCACCATGGCAGCAGTCATGGCGTTCATCAGGGTGATGATGATGATTATGATGATGATGGCTCATAGTGAATGATTTCTACTCTCAAGATAAGTTAATTGCTGTGGTTGCAAAACATTGGGTAAAGGTGGGATTTTTATAGTTGGGAAGAGAGGAATTTGAGTTTTTAAGGGAACTTTATCTATTTTTTGAAAAAGTTGAATGGGTGTTTATACATTTGAATAGAAGGTTTTGAAAGAATTTAGTTTGGAAATCATCATAGGTAAGTGGAAACCTAATAATATGGTAATTGTACAATTATTTAATAACTATTTTATAAATTAGGCATGAAAATATTAATTTAATTTTATATCAATAATTCAAAGCATAATTTATCATATGATTCAATTAACTTTTATCATATCGGATATATCTTCAAAAAATTAGCATTATCGATACGAATCTCAAAGTAAAATTTTAAATTTAAAAATTTTTGGAATTAAAGCCAACATCATCTGAACCCTAATTTTAGCAAATTTATGGTGAACTGAACATTGCGATAAGATAAAATATCGAAAGTGGCTCAGTTTGAGTCTAAATAAGATCAAATCAAACTCTTAAAGCACCATTTCAAATAAATTTACTTTTACAAATTGTTATGATTATGAGAGAAAATAGGGCTTTTTACGTGAAAAATTCGAAAAGGGGAAAACTTATCGAGATTGATATAGCTGAAATAATTATATTAATGTTTATCGTCGATTACAAGTAACATTATTTCCTATTGAGACAAATTTTAGATATAATATAGTAGATATAAAATATACAAAATGAATTCAGTTGAGCGATGATGATCGTAGGGCTATGCTCGAGCGACGGTGGTCAGGAAATCATATCATGCCACTTTTTTATATATACAAAAAAGTTTTGGATTAAAAAAAAATTCTTTTTAAAAACAAATGTTATAAGAAAAAAAAAACTCTTATACAAATTATTTTTATTCAGCCCACTTTAATTCAACTCATTTTAATTTTTTTATTATTTGAAAATTTATTTAAATAAAATATAGCATTTAAACAACAACAAATAGATATGAAGAATTTGAATGGATTGAAATACTCCTCTAATAAAAATGATATGAAAATCAAATTTGTAGTCAAATATTTTTTTACACATTATGACTAAGTGATAGAGAGAGAGAGAGGGGCAAAAAAAGGAGAAATAAAATTTTATAATTTTTTTAATCACAAATAACTACATATTACACTTATAACATTACTCTTAATATAAGATCATCATGAAGTTTATTAATTTTTTTTTTTCAATTGAATTATTATTATTATTATTTTTCATTTATGAAATAAAAATTGCACTCTTAAGAAAATCTATATCTCCATTAAATAAATTGGATAAATATTATGAATCACTCAGAAAAATTTACCAAAAAATGTTAATAATAACTCTAAATAATTTGAATTTGGGTCCCAAATCCAATCATTTAAATTAATGATTTTTTTATAGAATTATTATCAAAATTTCTGGATTTAATTAATCCTCCAATATCAATAAAAAAATACAATTAACTTAATTACAAGTAGGCCAATTTCATCCAACAATGGTGCAGATGTCCATTGGTGACAAAATTGGGCCAGGTCAAATTAGGAGTAATTAAAATAATCTCGAAAGAAAATTCCAAAAATAAAAATCAAAATTTAAAACATGCATGGTGCATTCATGACATTGAACAATGATGTAGTCATTATTTTCTCTGGGTTAAGAAAAACTAAAAAACAAAAAATATCTGAATATTTTAATATATTATAATTTATATAAGAATGAGTTTAAAAATTATTACAATTGTTTTAAGATTATTGCAACATAACATTAATATGAAAGTAAAACTTTGTTTGGATCAGCTTTCTTACTGTTTTGATTTTTAGATCGCAATTATAATTTCTATTTGAACATTGTTTTTTCGTCACTTCCAAATAATTCTTGTACTTAAAAACTACTTTTTACAATAATTTTAAAAAATTATTTTCTCTTCAGTAGTTTATAAAGCAGTAAGAAAGTTTTCTCACTTTAGGGGTGTCAAAATGAGTTTTTGGGTCGAACTCAAAATTGACCCGGGTCTAAACGAGTCAGCCTGAACCCGACTAAATTTATAAAAGGATGAGAAATTCGGACCTGACCTAACCCGTGAACCGATAGGCTCACTGCGATGCGAACCTAGATCGCTAACTGCGGAGTGGACGCGAGGCATCTAGGTCGAGGGGAAGGATCGAAGGAGAAAGGATGCCTGCTCTCTCTTGAGGCGGAGGGGAAGGAGAGAG
The DNA here is from genome assembly GCF_001605985.2 of Dendrobium catenatum. Classification (NCBI taxonomy): domain Eukaryota; kingdom Viridiplantae; phylum Streptophyta; class Magnoliopsida; order Asparagales; family Orchidaceae; genus Dendrobium; species Dendrobium catenatum. The sequence continues at coordinate 1,102,753 of NW_021318735.1, forward strand.
GGGCCGAGGCGGTGGATTGTCACTCTCGCTGGCTGACAAGGCCGACCTCAATGTGGATGAAGGCGACGAAGTTTTTGAAGGGCATCCAGAGGAGTCTGGATGCGAGCAGCGAATCGAGCGCGGGGCGAGTCTTGGACCCTTGGTGCGAAGTCCCTAGTCCGAACTCCGAACACGAGGCAAGTGAGGTTTCTAGTTTTTGGGTCATGTAAGTCATAAGGGATGAGACTTGAGAGTCAAGGAGACGACTAGCGGACGACGTTGACCATTTCGATGTGGATGAAGGCAGGCGGGGATTTCGAGCATCCAGAGAGCCTGGACGCAAGCCAAGCACGGGACATGGAATGGGTCTTGGACCCTTGGTGCGGAGTCCAAACTCGGACACGAGGCAATGGAGGTTTCAGGTTTCTGGGTCAATCTAGTTGATTTCGAGTTTCCGTGTCAATACGAATTCGATCCAATTTTATAAACGGATCAGAAAAGAAAACTCGAACCCAACCGATCTGGCCAATGCATGGGTTGACCTGAACCCATAATTTTTTAGCTTGGTCCGGGTCGGGTTTCGAGTTGGGTCAAATATTTGCACCCCTAGAATTAGTTCTTTGAAGATAGTTTTCCTCTTTCCACAATAATTTTTTAGTTTTTTTTTAAGCAATGAAAAATTAGTGGCAAAAAGTTGTCTAAAACAAAGCCTACGAATTTATTTGGGATGGTTGCAATATTTTTTTAAGTTGGTTGTCAGGAAATCAACTTAACTACTATGGTTATAAAATGCAGCTTTTCACAAAAAAAAAAAAAAAACTAAAAGGCATTAGTATAGCACCAAGAAAATAGTAATCAAACAAAATTGTGATTGTTATTTGAAAAAGAAAAGCAGTGCAAAGTTATTCAAAACAGACCTAAGTCTAACACCTTTCATGCCCATCATGATTTAAATTATGTAAAACATTACATATTTTTTTAGAGCAAAAAACTAATTTAAATATACGATTCAAATAAATTTAAAAGGTTTTTAGATTGTCAATTAAGTGAGATTCACAACATCTTATCCTGAGCCAAGAAATCACTATTAATTTACATTTTCTATAGTACTTCATTTAGATCAAGTTGGAAACTTCGAAAATTAAAATTGTGACCATCTGAACTCCGATTTCAACAAACGTACAATCGAATTGAATGTCTCAGAAATACAAGCCCAACAACACCAAATTCGACTCAATCCGAGCCCAAATGAGCCTGAATCAAGGGTTTTAAGCGCTATTGGAGGGTTCGAACCACAATTTGGATTACCAAGTGGTTTCAAAACATGATGTGCTTATAATCGAATCGAGAGGCTCGATGAGACAAATCCAAAGAGCCCAAGATCACTAAATTCTGACATCACTAAAACATTCAAATGTCCATCAAACGTTACCATAATCAAGGGATTCAACATCGGCCGTCCATCAAAGCCACTCCCCATATGCCCTTGATCTCCCTCCTATTACGAGCCATGCCACTCTAGGAAATCTATAAATGGACCCTCATCCCTCTTGAAAGGGGGGTTGGCTCCAAGCAAGAGAGTAAGAGAGAGATTGGAGATTGCTCTTGCCTCCTCGTTCGTCCTCGACAACTGCCCAGAGTTCTGTCGGACCACCACCTAATGCCCGAATTCTGTTGGACCACCACCTAAGGTCCAGAATTCTACCGGACCATCACCTGAGGTCTGGACTTCTGCTGGACCACCACCTAAGGCCCGAACTTCTGTCGAACCATCACCTGAGGCCCGGACTTCTACTAGGCCACCACTTGAGGCTCAGACTTCTACCGGACCACCACCTAATGTCTGGACTTCTATTGGACCACCACCTAAGGCCCGGACTTCTTCCGGACCACCACCTGAGACCCGGACTCCTATCTCCTGCCAACTACAGCCTTTCAATTCTCTATCTCTTGCTGGCTACGGTCCCGACCTTAGTCGCCTACTACGATCCTTCCGACCTACATCACCAGACAATGTCTTTCTGACTCCGGTCTCCTGCCAACTACGATCTTTCAGACCCCAGTCTCCTGCCAACTACGGTGTTTAGACCAATGTCTTCTGCCGAATATGATCCTTCCGACCTCCATCGCCTACTACGATCCTTCCGACCCACATCACCAGACAATAATTTTTTTGACCCCAGTCTTCTACCAATTACGATCTTTCGGACTCATGTCTCCTGCCAACTATGGTCCTTCCGATCTCTATCGCCTACTACAATCCTTCCGACCTACATCACTTGCCAACGATCTTTCTGACCCAGGTCTTCTGTCAACTATGGTCTTTCGGATCCCTATCTCCTGCCGACTATGGTCCTTCCGACCTCTATCGCCTACTATGATCCTTCCAACCTACATAACCAGATAATGGTCTTTCTGACCTTAGTCTCCTGCCAACTACGGTATTTCGGGCCCCTGTCTCCTACCGACTATGATCCTTCTGACCTCCCTCTCCTACTACGGTCCTTTCGACCTTCATCACCAGACAACGGTCTTTCTAACCCTGGTCTCCTATCAGCTACGATCTTTCAGACCCTGTCTCCTGCTGACTACGGCCCTTCTGATCTCTGTCGCCTACTAAGATTTTTCTGACCTACATCACTAAATAATAATCTTTTTGACCCCGGCCACCTGCCAACTATGGTCTTTTGGACCCCTTTCTTCTGCCGACTACGATCCTTTCGATTACTATGGCCTACTACGATCCTTCCGACCTCCATTGCCAGATAACAGTCTTTCTGACCTTGGTCTCCTGCCTACTACGATCTTTCTGACCTGTATGCTATCAACTATGCTCATGCCAACCAAACAAGCATGTTTATATTGATTATTGTAACTCCCACCATGTAATGCACACTATATGATGTACATTTGTGATATTAAGCCAAGGCATTTTCCCAAGGAAAGGCTTTATTTGTAATCAACTGTAAATACTAATGGATTCATTCAAACTGGGTCATGCCCCATGGTTTTCCCCCCTTTTTCATGATTTTCACATAAAAACTTTGGTGTCTCTTATGAACACTACACCTTCTAACTTATCTGCTTGTGTGTTGGATCTTCATACAACGCTAAGATGTTAAATTATATTTCTCTACCGCTGCGAATACTCCAGGATGCAACAAGACTGATACACACACATTTCATATACAAAACTCGAATCCAAGACTTTTTAGTTGCTAGCTGAAGCTTCCAACAAACAGACTAAGGTGAGTTGTGTAATTGTTTGATTGTAAAATAATATAGTTTAAAACAAAAGGATTAATTTTCTTTGGGAATATTAAATTTTGAATTTAAAAATTGAACACGTCATTATGAACAATATATCACCTCGGGAGGTGATCATATCATTCCCTAATGGGTTCAAATTTCAGAATTTCAAATTTATTTGAATTATCATAGTTAAACTCAAGGGGGAACAACATATAATCTCGAAAGATCAAAATGTCGTTCAATCAATTATTCAACTATAATAATTTGGATAAGAGATCGTTAATTTCATAATCAAAATAATGATAATAAAATAATATATCTTCATGAAGAAAGATGATATTACTTATTACAGATCATTTAAATATAGTAATAACGATCAACATTTTTGTTTGAATTCCCAAAGAGAATTAATTAGAGGTTTTTAAAAAATTAATTTTGAAAATCTGTTCTGGGTTTCTAAATCTCCTACGAGCACAAGCCCAATTTCCTACGAAAACTCTCGATTAAAATAGCGGTAGGAATTTTATTTAGGATTTTCAAAGATCGATGTCAAAGGAGATAAAGGTTGGAATTTTCAATTGGGATTGGGTCAAATTTGAGCATTTATTTCTGGAGTCGAAGGAAGAAGTGTAGAGAATGTTTTTAAGATTCTTAAACAATTCAGAAACACTCCAGTCTATCCTATGTGTTGGACTTGAATTTGATTGAAAGGGATTTTTAATTTGAGTAATCAATTTTATTAAAAAGTCGGGATTCAATTCCTGGATGGTGAGGTCTTATGGCCTGAGCCAGCCTCGGAACTTAAGTCTAAATTGGGTACTGAAAAGTGACCCAAACCTAGCTAATGCAGTGCAAATCTGGTCTTACCCCGGCCTGGATTGGGGAGCCAGCTAAACCACCTGGGCGCTTTAAAATCATGAGTCTGGTCTTTTAATGTTGAGTGATAGGGACGTTGTTTAGAAAAGTTTAAAGGAATGTGGTCGACATCTAGAGCAGATCCTTAATTGACCCCTTAACTTATGTCGGGTTTTAATGTCTAAATAAATGTAATTAAAGTTTTAGAGATTTTTAAGTTGATATCTAATGCAATGAATGTAAATAGACTCAATTAGATGCTTAAATCAAATATGAAGCAATTTTAAAAAAGGCTTAAAAATAGATTTTATCCTAGAGACGCACAGATCCCCTTGGATAGATCTGCACCCTCATAGGCCAGGTGGTCTGCCAAAACCCACAGGCGGGGAGGTGCCTAGCAAAGGAAAGAAAAATGCAACGAATATGCATGCGAACTCCTGGCGGTCCCGAGCTTACTTCTTAAATTCGTTAGAGTTACTATCTGAGCTTAAATGTTTTAATTTTGTTTAAGTAGAAAAATCTTAATGAGTCCTTAAGAGCCTACGATCGGGTTCCAAGCTAAATCAAAATGCGACATGCAAGAGCACCAAAAAACTAGAAAAAGCAGGCAGATCCTAATCGCAGTCAACACATCAATTAATAAATAAATCAATTAAATTAATAGCTCAAATTGAATGTCCATGTGGCAAGTGCCACTTATTATTACAAACCAGAATTTGCAGAAAAGTAAAGTGGCCGGGTACCACTGATGACAACCCGGATTCTACTCCTAAGACTTAAATGACTTTGAGAATGGGTCTTCTCGTTATCCACTTCTTCGTCCCTCTGCTGCTTCTTGGATTGTCGGGTCCGGATATCCAAATGAAAAGTAACTTCCCCTTGAACGGGGTATTATCTTTCCTCTTTGGATATTTTAAAGTTATCCTAGTTTAGATCTCCAAATGGAGAGGGACTCTCCCCTAAGGGATGTCCCTTCCTCTTTGGATTCCAAATTGGATATCTAATCCCATTCTAAAAGCACTTTAAACATTATAACCATGATATAATCAAATTACATTTGAAAAATAGAATTCCAGACTCGATCCTGCAGGATTATCCTAATAATCATCAGTTATATAAATAATCACAAGCAGTTATAATTGATCTCAAGCAGTTGATATATTTAAAATTTAAATGCTCAACAGAGTGCGATAAATAAATAAACAAACAGTCAATAAATTCTAAGCTAACAACCAGCATGCAGTGAAAGCTCGAAAACCTGGCACACGGCGAAAAAATAAACACCAGCCTAGCCTAAAATTAGAGGTTGTTGTCCTAACAAACCATCTAAAGTGTGTGAGGTAGATCGTGTGGTTTGGATATGTCATATGTATGGAAGATCGTTAAAGTTATTTGAAGTTTTGATTGGTTGAAAGACTTAAGGGAAAATTTAAATTTGAGTTTAAATATTAATGATTTGAAATTGATTTTAAGATTGCTTAATTATTTCTGGAACTTTTAGAGTGATTTTCGGTTTTACGAATTTTTTGATTATTCTAATCATTTAATTAAGGGGTTAGAAATTGACTTTTATATTAAGCTCAAATTCTGGAAAGTTTGTATTTTATTAAAATACTAGACCTTAACACGATCAGTTAGAAGGTAAGTACGCTGAAATTGGATTTTTCTACAATTAGTTATGAATGTTCGAAGTTTTGAACTGATTTTGACCTAGGTTTGACCAAAAAAGTTGATTTTTTTTTATTTTGACTGATTTTTAAAGGTTTGAAAATTTTAGTAAATACTAGACTTAATTTTGAGTTGAATGCACTTGAGTTTGATCAATTTTGAGTTTTCTTGACTTAGTTATGATTTTTCAAAGTTTGATGTATTTATTGAATTTTTGAAATTATTTAATTAGAGGGGTTTTCTTGATTTGAGTCCAAATGAACTACCAACTCCTTGAAATCAACTCCAAAGATCAGGAATGACCTAAGGAGAGATTTCCAAGTGTTTGGAAATTTTTTGGAATTTTTATCTATTTTTAATTAATTAAATTAATTAAACATTGAATTTCACTTAAAATTAAATTTAAGCCAGATTTGCTGTCAAATTGAGTTGGTTTCAATTTTCATTGGTTAAGGGTTTAATTCTAGTCAATTTGAGGTATTATATGTATTTTTTGGATTTCAATTGAATTTATTTTAATTTTTGGAAGTTTTAAAGCTCAATTAAAGGGTTAACATTGACTTGTCTAATTATCTGACCTAATGAACTCCAAATTGGATGAAATTTGAACCTAAGGTGTAAAATATCACTATGTTTACTGTGTTCAAGTTTCACCCCTATTTAGTGTGTGTAGAATTTCCTAGGATTTTTCTAAGTTTAACTAGACCTTGTCCTTAATTATTGTTCCTAGGTGGCACTAGTATTCAATTGGGTCTAAATCTCTGTTCATCTAACCCTTAGACATACACAAACACGCCACAGAAATTAGGAAGCCTAATTCTACTAGTTTGGAGAGTTATGAATTCCCAAAGTTTTGGGTCTAAAATGGATCCAATACTTTATAAATTCACCCCACAGTAATCCACTAGACATCTGGATCTAGAAAAATTGCAGATAATGCCTAAGATGTCCAAAATTGTTTCACCAAAATTTGAACACCATTTGGCCACTGGATTGAAAGAAAATTGAGAAAATTAGATTTCAAATAAACCTAAATTTCTCAAAAACCAGTGATCAAAATATGTTTAATTTGATTTCAATAAAAACTAGAGCTCAAGAGCATTCCAACAAGCCCTAGAACCCTAATTTTGGTGAAAATTTGGATTTACCATGAATTTTAGAAGTTTCTGGGCATTTAAATAATTTTTAAAATCATTTTAGTAAAATCAGACCGCCGGCGCCGCCAAACCAATCATTGGCAATGATTGGCTGGACGGCGGCGCTGCGCCGCAGCCTTGACACATGGCGTGATCCTGCGTGGTCACTTAACCATGTCGGCGTGAACGGAAGCCGTCCGATAGAATCAAACGGGGTCCAATCCGAGCGCCCAGATGGCGCCACATCGCCCGCACGGTCTGGCCAGAAGACCCGGGTTCGAATCCCAGGGCCGACGTGCGATTCCAACTCTGATCTGGGCCGTCTGATGATCGATCGGACGGTCCAGATCTACCAAAATTGAAAATCTTTAAATGCTTAGATCTCCTAAAATACTGAACAAACTTGATGAAATTTGAAACATAGACTGATGGTAGCCTAAAATTACAATGTCTGGAGTTTGGAAGCTCCATACGTTGTATTTTGGCTACAGTTTCAAAATAAAATTCAGACTTAAAACTAGAATAACTTACAATCTACCTGATGGATTTTTTATTTCTTTGGCTCGTTGGAAAGCTGGAGATGTCCTCTTCAACTTTGGTGAAGACTCCAAGAGATGGATTTGCCTGGCTTGGAAGTTATGATTGCAATAACTGATTCTCTCTCTAAAAAAACCTCTATCTTCTCCAATTGATGTTTGAGAGCTGGGATCTGGTGGGGTGAAGGCCTGGAAAGGTTGGAGAAGTATTTGGAGAGGGTTTTCTGAGGGTTTTGGTGGCTGAAGAAATTCTGGAGGAGAGGGTTTGAGTGAGAGAGAGTTTGGGAGAGAATCCAGGCTCTCTTTAGTGTTTTTCCCTATTCAAGTCCCTCCAACTTGAATGGAGGGCTGGGATGAATTGGGGGAGTTCCTAGATGAATTCCATCTGTCCAGGTAGTAGGTGATATCAGGGGCCAAGGACATTTGCAAGGACAATGAGGTGAAAAGCCTCTTTGGTCCCCATTTGGACACATGGATCAATAGGGGCTGTTGGATCTAGATCCAATGATTTAGAATGCTTCTAGGAATGTTCTAGAGGCTGTATTAACAGCTGGATTGATTTAGATTAGGGTGGATTAATTTAATAAGGCTAATTTTAACCATTTAAGCTCATTAAGAGAGTTTGTTGACTTTGTTGACCAGTCAACACCTAAGTGGACTGCTAATGTGGCAGTCAAGTGGCCTCAAAGGTTGATTAGAATGAACCAAAACCAAGGCCAATTAGAGGGATGAAGACTTGAATTTGATATGGGGTTTAGAATAGATTTGATCAAATCATAGAGTTGACTTGGTCAACTCTAATTGGGTTTGATTGGTCAAACTTCAGAGCATAGTTAGGCCATATTTGGAAGTTGATTTGAAGCTTGAAATGGGTTCAATAGAGTAAATGGGTGAAAATAACCCATTAAAGCCTTAAGGGAATTATGAGTCAACCTAGGTTGACTGGGTCAACCAGGTTGACCCAAAGGCTGGAATTGGGCTTGACAAGTTTGGTTTAACATTTTGAATATGTTTGAGGTGGTTCCAATGTCTGTGGAGGTCAAATTAGTCAAAATGCCTATTTTGACCCTTAAGGGCATGTTTGGTCAACCTAGGTTGACTTGGTCAACCAAGTTGACCCAGGGTCTGGGTTTGGGTCTGACAGGTTTGGTTTGATGTTTGAAAATTGTTGGAATATATTCCAAGCAATTTGGAGGTCGTTTGATTTGAAATTGATATTTGAACCCCTAAGGGGTATTTTGGTGATTTTGACCCCTGGTCAACTGGGGGTCAAAATGAGTCCACCAAAATACAGTTTAATGTTTAATGGGTCAGGATTAAGTATTTGAAAGTGATTAGAGGCTTTGGAGAACGCTCTAAGGTCAGGATCCACTAGGTGACAGGTCCAGTGGCATAGACCGTAAATATTTAAAAGTTTTACAGCCTTTGAATTTTGGTTTAGATTCTGGTGTAAGAGACCTCAAAATAGGCTCAAATTTGGAGAGTAGCCTCCAGAGACATGTCTTATCACTTTGCAAGTGATAGACTCTGAATCGGAGGTCATTTGACAGGGTTTTGAAGTGTTTGAAAAATCCCTGAAAAAGGCTTTCAGAACAAAGCCTTTAAACTTGGGATTTGAGTCTGGATTTCTGAATTTGAATTAAATTCTGGATTTGATTGATTTAGTTTGAGTTATCCAAATCACTTATGATCATTTGGAGGATCATAAATGATAGGATAGGGTTGAAGCTTGATCAAAGGCAGGATTAAGGTTTGAACTGAAGTTTGAATATTTGAACTGGACTGAAGTTTGGATTTTGATTGAGGCTTGAATTGAATTGGGATCTGGATTGGTCCTAGAATCTAAGGAGACTCTAAGATCTAAAATTTGGAAGTATTGTGGAATTTAAGAAAATTTTAGGGTCTGGATCTAGGAGAGTCTTAGGGTCTAAATCTGCATAGAAGAATCCAAGAATCTAGAGTAGGGCCTAGGGTATGGAATCTAGAAGTCCTAGGATCTAGTTAGATCCTAAGGCATGTAGTATAGGAGAATCCTAGGTTCTAGATTGGTCTAGAAGAATCCTAGGGATTAGATAGATCCTAGGATTTGGAGTTTAGATTGA
>NW_021318735.1:1116191-1137380 GCF_001605985.2 Dendrobium catenatum
TCTTCTTCTTCCTCTTCAAAAGCTTCTGAATTATCTAGTCATCAATGTGATGTCATCTTCATCCTCAGATTGTGAGTGTTCACTCTCAGACTCTTCTATATTTAGTGCTATATTTTTCTCCTTTCGTAGTTCACCTGCATCATTTTTTCTTTGACTAACTCCTTGCTCATAAGCAATTAGTGAACTAAAAAGATTATCAATAGAGTAAATGTTTATATCTTTATACTCTGTAATTGCAGTAATTTTAACATTATAAGCCGTAGGCAAACAACAAAGAATCTTATTAATCATTTTAGTATTAATTAGTTCCCTACCTAGTGCTTGCAAAGAGGTGACTATTTGTGTGAATCTTGTGTACATATCAAAAATTGATTCATTTGGTTTCATGCGAAACAATTCATAATCATGCAATAAGATATTAATTCTATATTGCTTAACCTCATTAGTCCCCTCATAAGTTATACAAAGTCTATCCTATATGTCCTTTCCACTTTTGCAAGTGGAAACCCGCATGTAGTCTTCTGATTTTAAAGAACAAAAGAAATTATTCAAACATTTGACATTTAGTTGTGTTAGTCACATTCTTTTACTTTCCAGTCTGCAAAAGGTGTTTCAACTCTAACTCCATCAACTAATCTAGTTGGTTTTATATACCTTTCCTGAATTAAGTTCCACATACGATAATCAAGTGACTGTAAAAATATAGACATGCATGTTTTTTAAAAATTAAAAGGTATATTGTCGAACAGTGGAGGTCTAGTTATAGAGTAACCCTCGGGTATATTTCGGTTTCCAAATGTAGCCATCTAGGTTAATCAAAAAGTAGTCTAAACTTATGATTTTGAAATAAAGCTCTGGTACCACTTGTTGAAACTTGATCACTATGAATTAGATTGTTAAACCTAAGCTTATGTTCCAGCGACTAACTAAGAGGGGGGTGAATTGGTAATTAAAAATTAATCTCTCTTTTTAATTTTTAAACCAAAAAATAAACTTTCATAAGTTTTGTAGAAAATGTTTTTCAACCACAATTTTAAAATTAAAAACATAAAAATAAAAAGGCTGCGGAAAAATAAAGACACGAGATTTATAGTGGTTCGGTCAAAATCAGACCTACATCCACTCCCCGGAGGCACCCCCTGAGTATTGCACTAATACTAATAGTGACTCTCCTTTTGCACCCACAGCAAGGCGGAGAAGCCTTTACAAACACTCTTTCCACCACTACCCGATGCGATAGAGAACCATCATCCTTTTACAGTATCCACGATACTGGGAGAGAATCATCGTCCTTTTACACTATCCCCAATGTTGGCAAAGAACCCTTTGTCCTTTCACACTCTCCTAGTATGGGCAGAGAACCCTTCATCCTTTCACACTCTCCTAGTGTGGGCAGAGAACCCTTCGGCTATTCACACTCTCCAAGTGTGGGCAGATTACCCTTCGACTGTTCACACTCTCCAAGTGTCGGCAGAGAACCGGTTCGCCTTGAAAGATCTTCTCATAAGAAATCTAGAAGGAAGAAAGAAAAGAGTGAAGTAAACCCAAATCACAAGTAGAGATTCTTTAACTTTGAACACCAAGTGAAATCTTCACGCTCCAATGGAAAGAAATCTCCTTCAAACACTCTCTCCTTAACTCTTCTTTCAATAGGCACGAAGATCAGTATGCAAAAAAATTATCTAGCAGATTAGTTTGGACTATTTATAGGAAAGACACAAAAAACCCTTCAAAAACTACAAATATTCAAGTCAATACGAATTGGATCGTCTCATACGATCGTGGATCATCCTGGATGATTTTACTTAAATGCGTTGGAAACAAACCTAATGTATATGGGTACGAAATGACTTCGTACACACACATTGTCCCGTACGAACTAAGTTCGTCCGGTATGAATGGTTATTCCATAGGTCGGTTCCCAAAAATTGCAGAACGACACTTAATTTTCAGAGTCAGTTCACTTCGTGAGGGGAAGAATTATGGGTTCGTCCGGACGAGATTTTTCCAGAGAGCAAATCGTCCCATGATGAATACACTTCGTCCTGGACGAAAATGCTCCAGAGAGCAACTCGTCCTAGAACGAATACACTTCGTTCTTGAACGAAAATTTTCCAGAGAACCTTTCGTCCTGGGATGAATACACTTCATCCTGGATGATCAAGACTTAGATAAATTTTCTTCAATTCCTATTCGTTCCATTGCTCTTATAAGGAGATAACTGACTTGATCGTCTTGTACGAACTATGTTCGTCCCGTACGATCAGTATAAATTTCTCAAGATCTCATAAAGTGTGTGTGTGTGTGTATTCACTTAATTATAATCACTCCCTCTCAAATTTAATTCAAAGAAAAATACAAGTTTTTAAATACATAAAGTATCTCATGCTGAATTTGATTTAAAGTCTTTGTAGTTTGGAGTTTGATTTTCCTGAAATGTTAGTACACACATGAGCAAAAATAACTCCTCCAAAAAGTGTTAGGAGATAACTATACATAAAACAATAATATTTGAAATCATCAAAACTATACAAGTTGCAAGAATGTAAAACATGCAAATAATAACTCTCTTAACAGATCATAGGTTCAAAATTTCTAATATTTATTGAATTTTCTTTTTGCAATTTGAAGCTATTTACTTTTAACATACACCATCATTTTTTAAAAAATTCAACTAGATAAATTTAATAATTCAATAGGCAGTAGTAAAGTAAATGTAGGATATTTTAATTTTTTTCTCGTGAGATTGACACTCTTTTATCATTATATTACATAATATGACACATGCACTTGCATTAAAACATGACAAATATCATAGAAAAATTAAACTTCAATTAGAAAATTGAATAGTGTGTCTAATCTAAAGCACAATACTGCTATACTTACATAAGTTAATAGTAGCTGCAATATTGTATAAAAGATACTATCACTATACGAGGAGAAAAAGGAGGGAGTGATGTCTCTACTGTGCTGTGAGGTTGAAGGAGGGATATTTTTTTGGGGATAAAAGAGCCTATAAAGGTTATTCTCCACCTTTTACCAGAGAACGACTTCTTGTTACAATCTGGGAGATAGATCATATGTTTTGATTATTACAAATTTTTTGAGATGTTTATTTACTTATCCCTATTTTATGCATTGTTTATATTTTTCTATGTATGACTAACATTTTATGTTCAACATACACAAATACTATCAAAGATTTATAGCTCAAAAAATATTATTCAAAAGAGTTTGTATTTTTTTTTTCTTGAGTCATTTTTTTGTATTAGGTGTATGTTTGCTTAGTAATTATGCACACACACACACAAAGGGGAGTAAAATTAAATATTTTAATTTTTCTAAAATTCATACTATATAATCTTGATCAAATTATATGATTTATTCAATAAGTAATTAATTAAAATATTTAATTAAATAAGATAATTTTTATGGGTGTGAATAATCATATTGTAAAGTCACCGCATCATACAGGATGATCATCCATAGTTAGAATCCCCACCGTTGAAGTCTAGTTGCTTAAATTATGAAAATTTAAATTTTTGAAATTTGAACTTTTGTATTATACAAAGTTTAATTATGTTGTCTATTATTATTTTAAAAAATAAAGAAATTAAATTAGGATTAATTATAATTGATGATCACATGATACGATATTGATTGTACTAAATGATCAAAAGAGCGATACTCTGGATAATATTTATTCATCCTAGGGTCTGTGCTGGATAAAGTTTTTTGATTAGACTAATTGTATTGGATGATTTGGAATCATATAGAAGAAATTAAACTAATCATAGTATTTGATATGTGCATCGTACTGAATGATCAAAGGCATATAAATTAAAAATTAGGATTTTTTAGATCCCTCTTTATAAGCTTTTATCTTGCCTTTAGCATAAATCTTTTGGCAGTCAAGTCACATTTTTTTTTGTGAGAGAGAGCCTAGAGAGTCCACTTCATAGGGGAGAGAGGATGTGATGTTTAAAGAGGGAGAGGATCCTTTAGGGAGTTTATAGAGTGTGAGGGGATTCACACGGTTGATTCGGTTGGCCTAAACCTTGGGTCCTCTTATTTTATGTTGGGGAAGCTCTTGGGAGGAGTTCAAGAGAAAGTGTATTTTTATGGCCAAAGACCATTGATATCTCTTCCAGGCTAGGAGGTGAAAAGAGGTACGATAAGTCCACAGGTGTGGGAGGGAAAGAAGGAACTAGTGACTCTTTCAAGTGTGGGAGAAAAAAGAGGAAGTGGTGACTATATCTAGCAAAGCAGGTGATAGGATGGATCAACAACTTCATTGGGCTTAAGTACGAAGGGAGGGATGGTAACTTCACTAGGATGAGGAGCACAGAGGAGGAGGTTCTTCAGGGGTGAAGAGTTTGTAACGGTTATCCTCCTCCTGTGAAGTTAGAAGGGCTTAGCCTAGCTGAGTGTTAAAGGAGAGACAAGAATAGTGCAATATCCAAATAGGAAGACATTTCAAGAGTTGACATAGGTCAAGTTGATCAAACCATTATAAAATAAAGTTAGTTGCTTTTGATTTTTCTTTTGAATTATTTCAATTTTATTTAAAGATTTCATTTATTAAATTTTTTTTTTTTAAATATTTTTAAAGATTTCAAAAGTTTTTAAAGAACCAATTCACCTCCCCTCTTTTTGTGGCATAATCATATTCAATTGGTTTTAGAGACAATTGTTATCTTTCACTTCTCGATCTCGTTGAGTGCTAATGGAGCGTGGTATAGTGTAATATCCAAAGAGGGGGACCTTTTGGATCTGAATGCATATTAGTTTTAATCAAACCACTATAAAAATCTATTTATATTTTCTTTAATTTTTTATATTTTCTTTTATGTATTTTGGTTTAACTTGCTTATCTTTGTGAACTTTGCGATTGTTGAATCTTTGGATTGAACTATTAATTAAAATAAAAAAAATGGTTTCTAAAATTTTAAAATAAAATAATTACTTTTTTGTTTAAAAATTTTATTTCTTAAAGCTTCTACACATTACTTTGATTAAAATAAAATAAAATTTTAATTCACTCCTCTTAGTGTGACATGGCACTTTCAAGTGGTATCAGAGCGTTGTTCTCACTTTTATGGTTTAAACACTTTTAGTAGATCCATATGGCACACATTAAAAATAGAAATATCTCGAAATGGTATTCTATTACCATACCACCTTTTTGATAACATTCCTTTTTATTTTTTAAAATTTTGAATTTCTTTTTTTTGCAATATACTAATTTGCGTATGTGGCATATAATAGAACTAGTTATTCTTTCCCTTTTAGAATTGTTAACTGTACCAAAGTAGAAATATTACTTTCTGAATGGAGTATAGAAGAACATTATCTTACTTAACTAAATGCAAAATAACTTAACTATTTCTTTTGTATTTTTAAGTACAAAGATTGCATGTAGTTGTCTACTTGTACTAGTGGTAAGGAAATTTGGGATAGGCTATACATAATAAATCAAGGAGTTAGTGTAGTAAAATAATCCCTTATGAATTATTTGTGCATGAATATGAATTATTTTGCATGAAACCTAACAAATCGGATTTTGACATGTATACTATGTTTATAAAATAATTACATCAATGCATACTCTTGGTAGTAACATCTCTAATATTGAAAAAGTGAATGAAATTTTTTGTTGTTTACCTGAATCTTTGGGATGTCAAAGTTACTATAAATTTTAAATTTAAATATTTAAATTCTTATTTTATTGACAACTTATTTGGCTCTTTGATTTGCCACAAGCAAAAAATCAGCCAATGTGAAAGGAAGGAGGAGCAAATAATAGCTTTAAATGCTGATGATGCATAAAGTAGTGATTCTGGTATAGATAGAAACACGAATATAACATTAATGACCAAATAGTTCAAGTGATTTCTAAAACATAAGTAAAAGTGTCATAGTGACCAACATTGAGGCAAAAGTATAAAATTAAACAAATTTTCTACTAACATTATTTGTTATGAATATAAAAAGTTTGATCATATCTAATAAGAATGCTAGACCTTTAAAATCCACCCAACTAAAGATAAAGATAATTAGAAAAGAACTACTAAAAAGGGCAAAAAAAATATAAAATTCTATGTTATTTGATGAATATGTTAGGATTTTTAGAGATAGAAGAATTGATGATGAGGAGAAGATATCACTTGTAGAGTTGAGAATATTGGATTAGAGGATAGAGAAAAAGCTTAAGATCCATTACCTAGAGACTAAAGATATGAATCTAGTCACCATAGAGAACTTATTATAGGAGACCTATCAATAGGTGATAGGCTTGGCATGGACTTAGAAAGGAAGTTAGTGTTTTAAATCTGGACCCAAGTCTTATGATTTTGACGATACCAAATATTATTGGATTTCTAACTATGCTATTTCTTGATAATTGAATTTATTGCATATCTATTTTTCCTTGCTCACTAAAGTTTTAGTTCCACAGTTCATTTGTAACCTCAATCTGGTTAAGATTGGATAAACTATAATTAAAGTTTATATTTTCAGTCTTTCTATACTTTTTACCTTTCTTGAGTTAATAATGTATTTTGGTGGATCCTAAAGCTAGGTAACCTTACACACACACTCAAGCGGGTGAATTAGCGAGTTAGGAAGAAGTTGTGTTTTTTGAACTAATCATACAATACGATTTATATCATATTGGACAATCAGTTAACAAAAAACCATAATTAGGGCACCTGTGATAATTAAAGTTGATTAAACTCATCGTATTGTATGATCAATATCATATAATACGATCACTTATCATCAACAAAATGACAACTAATCATAATTTAGGTAATATTTTAAAATTCAAAATTAGTGTCTAATCATATCGTATGATATACATTATATTATATGATATATGATAATCTTGCCTAAATTTATCCTGTGATTAGGGAAATAATTATGGTTAATTTGTTTAATCAAATCATACATGATGATTGGTGACAATAGTACTATATGACCCGAGCGATGCATAGGAAAATAATTTATCATTTCCTATCGTTTAAGGCTAAATGCCATAATTTTATAACTAATTATATAGTATGAACCCCCAATTTTGTATTATACGAACTAAGCTCTGTATAGGATGATAATTAATCATTGCCTATCATACTAGATAATCAGTATAAACTCTTAAACTAATCGTACATGGAAATATATTTTGTATTATCTAAAAAGGTTATTTTGTTATAATTATATTGGATGATGTTCTCAATTATCTTGGATGATCAGTTTATCTCTTTAAACTAGTAGTACAAGATTTGTCTCCTCATATAATACTAATAGGAGTTTGTTGAACTAATCATACATATTATACTATACTATTAGAGTTGACTAATTGAAATTTAGGTCTTCCTTAGACTTACTTGTAAGACTTTTGCTGATAAGTGTCTTGAGATGGAGCAAAGAGAGGGAGTTAAGGAGTGCTTTGCGAGAGAAGAGAGGGACAGTTGTTTATGAGAGAGATTTATGAGGGATTCACAAGTTTACTTCAAGAAAGGTTTTTCCCTATCTTCTTTAAGCTTCTAACTAAATCCTTTGGTGGCTCTAGGGAGACATTCTACAGCATTAGGTCATTATTCTCTACCATCTCCAAGAGGAAGAAAAATGATTTTTAGTTCTCTGCCATTTCCAGGAGGGAGAAAAAGTATTACAGGTTCTATGCCTTCACCAAGAAGGTGAAATAGAGTAAGGTCCTTTACCGCACCGGGTTGGTGGAAGAGTTTTGTAAGGGCTTCTCCTCCTTGTTGTGGGGACAAAAGGATGGACATTAGTTTTATTACAATACTTGGAAAGGAGATTTTTGGGGAGTGGATGTAGGTCAGGTTAGACCGAACCATTATAAATTATGGCGTGATTGTTCTTATTATTTTTTGAACTTTATATTTTCTATGATTAAGTGTGTGGTTGAAAACTCTTATCTTTTTGTTATTGTGAAATTACTTCACTTCGGCATCTAGGGATAAAATTTACTATTTTTTAGATATTGAAAAAGTTATAAAAAGATTTTCTTTTTGTTAAAGAAAATTTTAAATTACTAATTCACCCCCCTCTTGGTTAGTCTTGGGCTTGTTTTTTGAGGTCTCACAATCTCCTTAAACTTTCATTTAGCCCCATAATCTTCATCTTTTTGGTAGAGTGCACTAATATTGAACATATACTCAAATATAATTTTTTTATTATAGTAATGCAAAAAAATTAATTTATTAGAAATGATGTATGGGAATTAATGACAAGACCCATTGATCAGAGTATTGTTATAAGAAAATGAGTTTTTTCCAAGTAAATTAAATAACTTTGGATTAATTATTAAGAATAAGGGTGGGTTGGTAGAAAAGCATTATAACCAAATGGAAGATATAGATTTTGAGAAGGCCTTTACCTTAGTAATTAAATTAGAAGCCAATAGGGTATTATTAGCATTTACATGCCTTAAGGTAGGGGTGTAAATAACTCAAGTCAAGCTCAGGTAATCTCTAGATTGTGCTTGAGCTTGACTAATTAATCCAATTTGAGCTCAAGCTTGAGTTTTATTCTACAAGTTAGAGCAAGCTCGCTCACGAGTTGGCTCATTTATTATGAAAGAGAGAAAATGATTAAGATTTAAGCAATTATTTTAATAAAATGGTATAAGAATGACAATTATAAAAAATAATAAAGAACAACTTAATATAAGAATGTGAGATATAATTTTTAAATATTTTAAATAAATTTATACTTCAAATCTTGAATTTTAATTATTTTAAGTATATTTTATATTAACATCTTTTAAATGTGTCGGCTTGCAAGCTAACAAGACGAGTTGGGGCTAGCTCATCAAGCTATGCTCATGAGTCATTTATCAAGACAAGCCCAAGCTGGCTCATGAGCCAGCTTAACTCACTTATACCCCTAGTTTAAGGGTTTTAAATTATACCAAATGGATATAAGTAGAACTTTTCTAAATGGGGTGATTAAGTAAGGTGTGTATGTAGAATAACTACTATGTTTTGAGAACTCAACCTTTCCAAATCATGTTTATAAACTTAATGAAGTACTATATGGGCTTATACAAGCATTTAACATGTGATATGTTAGTCTTAGTAATTTTCTATTATAAAAATCCTTTGTTAAGGGCACCGTAACTCCATTTATTAAGAGAATTGAAGATGATATACTCATTGTTCAGATATATGTGGATGCTATTCTTGTTGAATCTATCCATGATGATCTATTCAATGAATTTTCTTTTATTATGAGAAGTGAATATAAAATGTGTTTGATGGGTGAGTTGATATGTTTTCTTGGATTTAATGTAAAGGAAAGAGAGGATGGAAGTTTCACAACCCAACATAACATGATTATCATCATATTGAATTATGACATGCAAATCCCAAATCCAATTTTAGAAATGCTTTAGTTTTCTTCTTCCACTTTAAATTTTAAAGCATTTAAATAGACTACATAGCTACAAAAAATATTCAGAGTATTGTACATAAATTCATCCACAAGATTTCTTTTATTTCACCAAAATGCATTACCACTATAGTACATGGATAAAAAAAAAGCTACAAAATTGAATAATAAACTATCCATGACAATATAAAAATCAATAAAAGAAATGTCTATCAACTCTAATCAGATCCTCAACTGCTTATCAACAGGCTATTTCCCTTTCCTAGATCTTAAAAACTAGAAGCAAAATATAGTGAGCTACAATAGCTTTGTAAGCCACAAACATCGATCTAAATTTTTTAATATTTCTTTTATTGATCTTTTTTAGAATATTTAAGACTTGTTCAATGTGGCATAATAAATTATTTTGCTAAGCAAAGTAATAAGAGCATATTCATTTTCCAATTATTTAAATAATAATGTTGAGGAGATAAATAAATTTATTTACAATAGTTCATATCATATTTCTTGGCCCCAGATAGAATCTTAAGTATTTTGATCCCTTATGACTCCCTTTGTGCTTATAGAAGCAGAACATGATCTTAGGTACTAGAACAGATATATTTACCACTAGAACTTGGTTTTTTGCCACCAAAACATACCTAATAAGCACTAGAATATTTTTGGTCACAAATATAATCTTAAATGATTATGACCCCTTAGAATAACAAAATTGTTCAATATCACTTGATTTAATTATATAAACACTTATTTCATCACATTGTAGCAATTAAAATATAATTGAACATATTTTATAATTTCACAATTTTTTGAAACAACAAGCTAGAAAAAATCCAACAAGAAAAAATGCTCATTTTCAATTAATAACCAAATTATAAGAGACCGTGTAGAATATTGTTTTAAGACTTTCATTATTCGTCAACATTATTTTTTCATGGTTTATATTATTTCTTATTCAATAAAAACTATATAATTTTCAAAAACCCTACCATAAAATTTTCAAAAATATTCAAAGTGTTTAAAATCTTAATCTCTCTAAAATATAATATCTTATGCGGTGAAAGTTTTACCAGTGAAAGTTTTACCAATATAAAGTTATCCCCATTTTTTAGTAACAGAAATAAAAATTTAATTAAAAAGTGTAATAAAAAAATTATATTTTTTTGAAAATTGTGATAGGCATAATATGAATTATCTCGAGATGAATAAACTTTCCAACTGGGCGGATTAACAAAAATGGCCTTACGACCTCCAAAACTAATATTTTTTCTCTCTCCTATCCTTTTTTCTCATTTTTTTCCTTCATGGCCTCTATTTGGGCAAAACAAAAATGCATGGAATTAGATTTTTAATTATAGAAAGTGCTTATAGATTTTTTTATATGAAATAATAATATAAATACACAAAGGTAATTATGATATTTATTTAATTTTGAGCAAAAAATCTTTTTATATCTTTAAATTTGGGGATAAATAAATTATACAAAAATATTCATAAATTAGCTATGCATGTCCATGAAATTACTAAACGACAAGAGGGGGGGGGGGGAATTGTAAAAGTCTTTTTAATAATGTATTAAAAACGGATCGTACAGTACGAACCTGGTCGTACAGTACGAACGGCGCAAAATCACTTACTTAAACTAAGTCACGGCTAGGGTTTTGGATCTGAACATATCGTACAGTACGAAAGACTTCGTATTGTACGATCGATTCACAGAATTGTCCACATAGCTTGGATCGTACGGTACGAAATAAAACCGTACAGTACGATCTCCAGAGAAGAATTTTAGTTATATTTTGCAGTTAAAAAAGAACTCTCCCCCTATGTGTGTGCATGGTTGCTCTTACTCTTACGCATTTTGTGGCCAGACTCAATAAAGTAAAAATACAATAAATTAAAAATACAATGTTTGACTCATACTCCTAATCTACCCGGTCTTGAGTCTTCCTTTCTTCCTGAGTCACTTGTGATCTTCCTGAAATGTTAGTGCTCAAGGAAAATAACAAATAAAATAATAATCAATGAAAAGCGGTTCCAAAACACTCATTATTTGGCATCATCAAAATCTCAAACTCGGGGTCATGGGTTGCAACAGTCCAAAATACTTAGGGAAATTAGTTTATAAAATGGACACCTAACGATTTCAAAAACCCCACTAGTACTATAAGTGCAAATTTCTTATGGAATTGCACCAAATTCCAAAAATTTGTGAAATTTAAGCCCAATAATTTATGTTATGGCGAATATGGTTTGTAATTTAGACCCATAATGACTCATACAATATTTTTTAATTGTTGTAGGTCAAAATAACTCTTTTAAAATTTAAGGGTTATTACAATCTACCCACTTTAAAAAGAGCCATCCATGATATTTTTAAATCATAATAAGCCAGAATAAACGTGGATATAATTATCTCATCTCAGACTCCTCCAAGTAGCTTCTCTTTCAGTTTTATTCTTCCAGAGACCTTAACCACCATAATCTATTTACTTCTTAAACTTCTGACATCATATGTTAGGACCCTCTCTCATTCTTCTCTATAACTCAAATTTGGACATACCTGGATATCTTCTACATATACTATATTTCTATAATCAGATACTCATTTTCTCAAAAGTGATACATGAAATATATTATGAATCATGGACATATGATCTGGCAACTATAGCTTATAGGCATATTTCCCAATCCTTTTAATAATTTCAAATGTTCCAATTAACCTTAGACTCAACTTTCCTTGCTTAATAAACCTTCTAATGCCTTTCATCAGCCTGATCCTTACATATATAGCATTTCTCACTTAAAACTCCACAACCCATTGCTTAGAATGAAAATACTATCATTTTCTAATATGTATAGCTTTTAATTTGTCTATGATCAAATAGATCTTTTTAGTAGAATCATTTACTAAAGCTGGCCCAATCAGATGTGTTTCACCCACCTTTACCCAAGATAGAGAGGTACTATATTTTCTACCATACATAGCTTCATATGGATCTATACATATACTTGATTAAAAATTATTATTGTACACAAACTCGGTCAGAGGAATGTGGTCCTCCCAATTGCCACCAAAATAAAAAACATATAGTCTCAAAAATCTTCCAGTACATGTATAGTCCTCTCAAACTTCCCATCAATATGATGATTAAATATTATACTAAAATGCAATTTAGTTCCTAAACATTATTTAATACTCCTCCACAGTCTGGAGGTAAATATTTCATCTCAACAAAAATTTATAACCTTCGGTATCCCATGTAATATGATAATCTTATGTATATATGCCTAGGTCAATTATACACTGAATCAGACTGTCAAATCTTAATGTAATGAGAACATTAGATGATCCTCTATAACCCAAATAACATCATGTCCTTATCTGAGCCTAGGAAAGATCATCATTAAATTCATAGCCACGTTTTCCCATTTTAACTCTAGAATGGGTAATGATTACAGAGAACCTCCCAATCGTTGATATTCTACCTTCATAACTAACAAGCTTCACATTGTGATAAAACATCTACTACATTCTTTACCAATCCAGGCCACCAAAATATAGTTTCAAATCATTATATATTTTGTTGCTTCCTAGATGAATAGTGTAGCCTGAATAGTGAGCCTTGTACATAATCTATCAACTCAAATCTCTAAAATAGAAACCCATAACCTATCCTTACATAATATAATACCAAAATCAGACACTCATAATTCAGATTTCTTACTAGATATGATCTAATAAAAATTAAACTCGGATATTCTATACCTTACTTTTGAGCTTCTTGAATCTTTTTTTGTAAAGAAAATTGAATAATCATTTGAGCCAATATAGCAGAATCCTAATCAGTAGAAGAAATCATCTCCAATTATAATTTCTCTATATCTCATATCAAAGACTCATCAGATATAAGCTAAAAAAATAAACCCAAGAAGATTTTTTGCTCAGATCATCCGCCACCACATTAGCCTTTTGATATTAAATAGTCATATAATAGTTTTTGATCAACTCAAGCTATATACTTTGTTTTAGATTTAGATTATTCTGAGTGAATATGTACTTCAAACTCTGATGATCCGTAAAAATCTAGCACCTAACATAATGCAAATAATGTATCCTTATCTTCAAAGCATAGATCACAATAGCAAGTTTTAGAACATGTATGAGAAAATTTCTCTTTTTTGGCTTCAATTATCTTGAAGCATAAGATATTACTCTATCGTGTTGCATTAATACACATCCCAAACTTTTTAGTGAAGCATCAATGAATATCTAAAATCCTTATACACTATACAGAAGAGCCAAAATAAGAGTGGAAGTTAAATAATCCTTTAATGTATGAAAATTAGCCTCACACTTTAGTGTCCAGATAAAAGCTACCGACTTTTGAGTCAGTCTCATCGGAGGTGAAAAAATATAAAAATGTCCCTTCACAAACTTTATATAATATCTAGCCATGCCCAAGAAACTTTACACCTAAAATACAGTATTAGGCCTTGGCCAATCAATAATTGCCTAAACTTTTATGGATCTATAGAAATACCATAACCACTCATAACTTATCCTTTAAAAGCAATATCCTTAGCCAAATTCATATTTAAAGAATTTGGTATATAGTTGATGTTGCTTAAACTTCTCCAACAAAATTCTTAGATGTCTATCATGATTTTCTTGAGAAGCATAATAAACTAGAATTTCATCTATAAAACTAATAACAATCTGATCCTTATAATCCTTGAATACTCTGTTCATCAAATCTATAAAGATATTTGGTTCATTAGTCATCTCAAAGGGTATAACTAAAACTTATAGTGTCCATAACTTATATTGAATGATATCTTCATCACATCTGCCTCTCTCACCTTAACCTGATAGTATCCCGATCATAGATCAATCCTAAAAAATATAGAAGATCCAGCAAGCTGATCAAATATATTATCAATCTATGACAGATAATACTTATTCTTGAAAGTGACTTTGTTCAATTTCTTATAATGAATATACATGTGTATCATACTACTCTTTTTCTTAATAAATATAATATGTGTCCCATGGAGGCAAACTCAATCAGACAAATCTCCTATCAATAAACTCTTGAAGCCGAACCTTCAACTCCTAAAGCTCCTTAGATTTCATGCTATATGGAGTATTAAACTAGGGCCATAGCCAAAAATACATCAATGTAAAACTCAATATCTCTATCTAGAGAAAAATTGACTAACTCCTCAAGAAAACATCTAAAAATTCTCGAACTACAATGACATTGAAAAGATAACTATAATCTATACTTTTATCTCAAACTGATGCCAGATGCACCTTAACCCTTCTCCCATAATCTATTTTCTTTCACAACAAAAATCAAATAGAATAAAACTCCTCTAACTCCCCAGAATACATAACTTTCACTACCCATAAATAAAATGACTCATTTTTTCTAGTAATTATTCTAAGACTAATACAAACTCAATCAATTTATATCTAAAATAATATTAAATGATAAAAAAATAATAAAATCAAATTGGACTTCTACTTCTTATCAAAAATCTCAATGCCATAGAAATAAAACCTAATAGTTATCACACCATATTTAAGTTTATAATGTATTAGAATGAGAAGAGGGTAATAAAATTTACGAAAAATATACTAGATCAAAGAAATGCTCATAAATAAGCAAAAAACTAGCTCTAGAATGATATAAAACATAATATAGCTAAGTAGAAATATAAGTTGTACCTATTATAAACAACCTCCTATTAGGTTAAACTGCATACATGTGGATAAACTAATGTTTGAGTGATATAACCACTAGGCTCTCTCTAACCACTATCAGATTGCCTCTTAACCATAAAACCAAAACACTAACTCTACTAAATGGTACTTAAAAAAATGTATGGAGAAAAATTCCCTTGGGTTCCCTTTCGATCTAATAAAACTCTTAGATCATGGCTTAGATCCTTGGTAAAATCCCGCCTAAGGACACTCAGCTACATAGTGCTCTACTTTCTTGTACTTGAAGCACTATCCCAACATCCTTTACAACTAGATGGAATGTTATCTTCCATTATTCTGGCTCATAAGTTTTCTACTAGTAGAATTCCCAAAACTAATAATGTTTCCATAACTCAGAGCTTCCAAAGACACAAATTGTCCACACTTCTTAGACTCCCTAGGTATAAATTAGCTCTTCTTTCTAGAGAAACTACTCCCATATATCTCACCACTAAATCTCTTCCTTCTAGTAGTCCACCATTGTTGAGTAACTATATGATCATTCGTAATTAATTGGGCTCACTCCACAAGCCCTAAGATATAAAAAGTATGAAATGGTACTAGAGGTTATCTCATATTACTCATAATCCTCTCAAAAACCTGTAGCACTTTTCCGTAGGGATGCTAATCAACTATGCAGCATATTTATCCAAAGAAGTAAACTCTAACTCATATTTCATAATCATTCTTCTCCCTTGAACTAGTCTTAAAAAAGTCTCCAATATCTACTAATATGCACCCACTAATAGAAATATCAGAACTAATAATACTTCCCCTACTTGTAGCTTCCATGGACACAGACTATTCACCCTTCTTGGACTCTCTAGGTTCAAATCAACTCTTCTTTTTAAAGAAACCACTTCTAGATATCTCTCCACCAAATCTCTTCCCTCTAGTAGTCCACCATTGTTGATTAACTATCAGATTAATCTCAATTAATTAGGCTCTCTTCATAAGCTCATAGAAATTTAAAAAAAAAAATGAAATAGTACCAAAGGTTGTCTCAGATTGTCTCATAGTCCTCTTAGAAACTTGCATCACTTTTCTACAGGGGTGCTAATCAACTATGGAGCATATCTAGCCAAATTGGTAAACTTTGGCTCATATAGCATAACCATCTTTTTCCCCTGAACTAGACTCATAAAAGTCTCATGTATCTGCTAATGTGTAGAAGGTGGTATAAACAAGGCTCAAAACACATTAAAAAAGCCCCTCTCAGTTAATAAAGAGTTCAATCTACCTTAAAATTTCTCTTCCTACTTACCCATCCATCAGCATTCTGCCTCATCATCTTACAAAAATATTTCTAAGGGAACCTTCCTCTTATGAGTATACTGCATACCATCAAATGTCTTCTCTAGTCCCCTCAACTAACCCTCTGCTATTATGGGCTCAATAGTGCCCTTAAATCTTAAAGGCTTCAATCTTAAAAACATCTACAAATATCTATATGTATCATCAAATATAAAAGATGGAACTTTGGTATGTGCTTCCTCTATCATTTGAGCTATCATATTAGTAAATTATAAAATTGTATCAGAACTAACTATCAGATCCTACTATATATAGGAGCTACCTGACTAACACTCTTCCCATTTATCATATCTAGGTCTAGTCGATCAATACATATATAATATGTAATTGAATATACATGTACATAAAAAGAAATGTGATAAATACTTATACAGACTCAAACTATCCCACTTGACTTATAGATCAATTCATATAGCTCTATTTTACAATCCATCTAAAACTATTACTTTGATACCACAAAAGCTTATCATTATCTAATATAATAGGATTCTTATCTTGTTGAGCTATGATTGCCAAATCACAATATCTAATTTAAAAATACTTCAAATTTCTTCTTCTAATTTAAATTTTAAAGTATTTAAACCAACTATAGAGCTACTAAAAATATATAGAGTACTGTAATTAAATTCATCATCAAGATTTCTTTTATTCATCAAAATGCAACAACGCTATATTACATGACTACACATAGAAGCAACATAATTGAATAATAAATTAATCATGATTGTAATAAAATTAACAAAAAGAAATACCTATAAACTTCGATCAGATCTTGAACTACTAATTAACAGACTCTTTACCTTTCCAAGATCATGAATACCATAAATAAAATTATAGCAAACTACAATAGCTCAGTAGGCTACAAACACTGATTTAATTTTCTAAATATTTCTTTTATTGAATTTTTTTAGAATATTTAAAACTAGTTTAATATAGTATAATAAATCATTGTATCGAGCAAAGTAATAAGAGCATATAAGTTATCCAATTATTTAAATAATAATATTAAGCAAATAAATAACTTGAAATCCATATCATAAAATAGTTCATTTCATATTTTCTGGTCTAGACAAAATCTCAAAAAAAAAATTCCCCTTATTGTTGCAAATCTGGACCCAAGTCTTATATTTTTTATGATAATAAATATTATTTTGAACTTTTTACTATGTTATTTCAATCTATTGCATATATGTTTTGCTCTGCTCACAAAAATTTCAAGTCCACCGTGTTATAAATCTAGATCCAAATATCTTGATTTTGATTTTAACAAATATTATTGTTTCTTCACCACTACTATTATTGAATATCTATTTTGTATGCCTTGCTTACTAACCTATCAGGTCCACAAAGATCACTTGCAATGCAAATCAGCTCAAGAACGAATAGATTAGGGTTGAGTCTGCTTGTAATTTCATATCAATGTATTTTTTACCTTTTTGAATCAAATCTTGAATATGGTGGACCCTAAGCCTCGTAACCTTGCAAATACACATCAGGGGGAGAAATTTGATGAGTTAGAAATTTTTTCTATTTTTGACTAAATTGTGTTGGACAATATTAGATCATTTTAGATGATCAGTTAAAAATAAAAATCATGATTAGGGCATCGAGCTAGTTACAAGTGATTAAACTAATCATATTGGATGATATGAATCATCTAGGATGATAAGCTTAAATGTTAAAAAAAGTCACCAATCACAATTTAGGTAATGTTTTAAGTTTTAAATTTTTTTTTCTAATCATACATGACAATATGCATTGTCCTGGATAATTTTTGACAATCATACCTAAATTAATCCAGTGATTAGGTGAGTAATACTAATTAAATTGTTAAATCAAATCATACAAGACGATCCATCTGGATTGTACTAGATGATTTAGCATATTTTATAGGATGATCCCCTATTGTCCAAGATAAAAGATCATAACTTTACTCTACTCATCTAAGAGGATCGTCTTAGACATCCTGAGACATTTTTGGGATGATATGGAGATCGCCACCCATCATCCAATATCATACTCGATGATCAATATGGTAAGTTGAACTAATCATCCCGGACAATCGAAAGATCATATTGGATGATGTATACAAATACTTATACTTATCGTACAGAGCAAAGTTGATCGCCCTGACTGATGGGGCTATTTTGTACTAATGGTATAGGATGATTTATTAATTTTCCTAGATGATTAGTTGCCTAGAATTAAAAATTAGCGCTTCTTTTGGAGGCTCTGTATTTAAGCAATGGTATTAACCCTTGGGTTAATCTTTTACTCTAGAGTTGATCCAAGAGGGAGCTTAGAGAAGGAAGAGGGAGAGCTTGAAAGAGAGATTCTTGTGAGGGGGAATTTGTGAGGGAATCACAAAGTTTGCTCCAAGCAAGGTGTTTCTTGTCTTCCTCGAGTTGCTCCACTAGTTCCTTGGTGGCTCCGGGGAGATCATCTTCAGTATTAAATCCAGGCTCTCTGCCTACTCCAGGATAGAGTAAAAGGATTCCTAGGTTCTCTTCCTTCACTAAGTAGGTGAAAAAGGATTCATGAATCTCTACCTCACCGTGTCAGTGGAAAGATGTTTTTAAGGGCTTCTCAACCTTACTATGGGAACAAATGGAGAGTCACTTCAATTTAGTGCAATACTTAGAAAGGGAGTCTCTAAGGAGTGGGTGTATGTCAGATTTAACCAAACCACTATAAAACTCGGTGTGTTCTTTCTTATTATTTTCATCATTTTTTTTTTTGCACTTTTCTATGATTTATTATTAGATTAAAATATCTGATTATATTGCTATTATGAAAATTATTTTTCTTCCACATCAAGAGTTATTATTTTGTTTTAAAACATTTAAATAGATAAAAAAGATTGTCTTTTTATTTAAGAATTTTTAAAACTATCAATTCAACCCTCCTCTTAGTTAGCTTTGGGCTAGTTCTTTATAGTTTAATGCCCCTCATGAACTTTCATATTGTTCACTTGAGATTGGGTAAACAGGGTTGAGTTGGATTGTAATTTAAACTTCAATTTACTTTTACCTTTCTTGAATCAAGTCATATATATGATAGATACTAAGCTAAGTAACCTTGCACACACACACTCAAGGGAGTGAGTTGGTGAGTTAAAATATTTTTTTATTTTTTGAACTAATCATATAGTTCAATTTAGATCATAATAGATGATTCGTTAAAATAAAAAACAAAAATTAGGGCACCTCAGTTAATTAAGATTTATTAAATTCATCATAATATATGATATATATCATACATGATGATTAGTTATAATCAGCAAAATATCTGTTAATCATAATTTAGGTAATTTTTAATATTCAAAATATAGGTCTAATCGTATAGTAAGATCTTTATCATATTGTATGATCAACGATAATCAAACCTAAATTAATCCTATGATTTTGTATTTAATTATGGTTAAATATTTTAATCAGCTCATATAGGATGATTGGAGATGATCGTATTATACCAACTCATTCCTGTAAGGGATGATAATTAAATGCCCCTCATCGTCTAAGATGAAAAATCATAATTTTTTACTAATTGTATAGGACAATCCCCAAACTTTGTATAATATGAACTGATCTCTGCATTGTATAATATTTAATCACCAACTATAGTACTGGATGATTAGTTTAATCTTTTGAATTGATCATAACAAACAATCGCAGGATAGTACAAGATAATCAATACAATATATTGAATTGATCATCTAGATCATTACAATTCATACTAGTTGAAAGTGATATTTTGATCTAATCATACATGATGATCTTGGATTATACTGGACGATCAGAAGCACCATATTAAAATTTAGGGCTTCTTTGGAGGCTCTCTATTTAAGCTCTCATATTGTCTTGTAAAAACAATCTTTTGCTACCAAGAGTCTTGAGAGGGAGCTTAGAAAGAGAGGTGCGGAGAGCTTTGGGAGAGAATAAAGGGAGAATTCTTATGAGGGGGACTTGTGAGAGCTTTATAAGGTTACTCCAAGCAATGTTACTCATTGTGTTCTTTAAGCTTTTGCGTTGATCCTTTGAAGTCTTCAGGAAGACTTTCTGCAGCACTAAGTTCGTGGTTCTTTGCCATCTCAAGGAGGGAGAAGAAGGACTCGTGGTTCTCTTCCATCACCTGGAGGGTGTCAAATATTCATGGTTCGCTGCTGTCATTTGGAGGGTGTAAAAGCTTTTGGTTCTCCGCCACACCGGGAAGGTGAAAGTGATTTTCTAAGGGCTTCTCTGCCTTGCTGAGGAAGCAAAAGGAGAGAATATTTTTAGTGTAGTGCTTAGAATAGGGGGTTCTAGGGAGTGGATGTAAGTCAAGTTAGACCGAACCACTATAAAATCTGGAGTGTTAGTTCTTATTATTTTATGCACTTTTATTTTTTTGTGGTTTATTGTGTAGTTAAAAACTGTGATTTGTTTATAGCTATGAATTTATACGCTTCCACAACCATTGTAAAAATATTTTAAATATTTTAAAAAGTATAAAAAGATTTTCTTTTTTGCTTAAAGAAGGTTTTTTTTAATTACCAATTCCCCCCTCTCTCTTAGCTAGCCTTTGTTAAGATAGTTGCTATTTGAATGCTTTACATTTTTGCAACTTATGTAGTTTTGATGATTCCAAACATTATTGTTCAAATGTGTAGTTATCTCCTAACAATTTTAGAAGATTTGTATTTGCTCTTATGG
>NW_021318735.1:1143245-1194020 GCF_001605985.2 Dendrobium catenatum
GGGAGTGGTGAAAAGAGTGTGTTGTAAAGGCTTCTCCGCCTTGCTGTGGGTGCAAAAGGAGAGTCACTATTGGTATTAGTGTAATACTCAGAGGGTGCCTCTGGGGAGTGGATGTAGGTCTGGTTTAGACCGAACCACTATAAATCTGGTGTCATTTACTTTACTGTTTTTTACTTTTCCGCATTTTATTTTTAGTTTTAAAAACTTTGTGGTTGAAAAACGCTTTCTATAAAAACTTAAAAGAAAATTTTCATTTCGGTTTAACTCATTTTAAAAGAGGGCTTAAAATTTTTAAACTACCAATTCACCCTTCCTCTTGGTAGCCTTTGGGACATTAACTTAGGCTTAACAACCTAATTACTAGACTCAACAGCCTTGAGCTAACTCTTAGAGATTTAATGACCTTCACAAACTTTCACTTATAACTTCTTTTGTACTTATAGCACAAGAATATGGTTCTAGGCATTATAATATGTCATATGTTTCACTAGAATATGACTTTTAGCTTTAAGGACATGCCTTATAGGTATCAAAATATTCTTGATCACAATAGAAACTTAAAGAACTGTATCACCTTATATCTCCAATATACATTTTTCATATAAAAATGTTCAACATCTCCTGATTCAATTATATGAACGCATATTTTATTAAATTGTAACAATTAAAATATAATTGAGCATATTTCATAATTTTATAATTTTATGTAATGATAGGCAATGAGAACCTTACAAATGAAAATGCACATTTTCAATGAATAATTAAATTATCAAATATCATACAAAACACTGCTATAAGATTTTCATTTTACCACAACATTATTTTTTAGAGCCTAGATTATTCTGCATTTGATAAAATATGTATAAATTTAAAAAAAAACTATATAAAATTTTTTTAAAAAAAATTCAAAGTATTCAAAATATTAATATTTATAACATATAAAAAGTTACGGGGTGAAAGCTTACCAGTGCCAATCTTTCCCCATTTTTTGAAAATAGAAATAGAAATTTAATTAAAATTTTTAATAAAAGTTATGTTTTTTAAACTGAGATAAGCATAATTCGACCTACCATGAGACAAACAAATTTCTCAACTGGGCTGACTGGCAAAAATTATTATATGACATCCAAAACCAATCTTTTTTTCTCTCTCCTCTCTTTTTCTCTCATTTTTTCATTCTTGCTCTCAGTTTGGGCAAACAAAATGCATTGAAATGGCTTTTTAATGATTGAAAGTGTTTATAGAAATTTTTTAATATAACAATATAAGGATACAAAAATAATTATGATATTTATTCTATTTTTATCATGGAATCCTTATTATCTTCAAATTTGGAGATCCAAAAAATCATACAAACTAATTCATAAATTAGCTAATCATGTCCAAAATAATTTGGTGAAATTGGTTTGTAAAAAAAAAATAGTTAACATTTTCAAAAACACTACTTGTACTAACAAATACTAATTTCTTAAAGAATTAAACCAAAGCCCAAAAAATAGATAAAAACTAGTGAAACTAAAGCACAATAACTTTTACGTTATGGAAAAGATGTTTTGTAATTTAGACTCATAATGACTCATGAAATAATTTTTTTACTTTTATAGGTCAGAACAACTCTTTAAAAATTTAAGGGTTATTACAGGAACCTTCTTGAGTCAAACTAAATATATAAAAAGAATTTTAAATATGTTTGATATAAAAGGTTGCAAGAGTATGAATACACCCATAAGCCCGATCATCCAATTAGATAAGAGTCAGAATGGTAAATTAGTTGATCAAAAAAAGTTTAGAGAGATCATATTTTCCTTACTTTACTTAATTTTCAATAGGCTTGATATTACATTTTCATTTATTTATGTGTTAAATTTTGAATTGAACTTAAGGAATCCTATACAACAAAAATCAAATGAATCTTAAGATATCTTACGAGCACTCAGAACTTAGGTATCTAGCATCTTAAGAATAACTGAACTTAGGTATCTTACTTATGATGATTTTTATGATGCCTTCATATTTCTACCACCGGCATCAAATCCCACAAGATATCTACCATTAGAGACTAGAATTGGACCAAGGTAAACTCACTCTTAAGAATACCCTAATGAACCTTCACTAGCCTTTAATAAGCACTTTAGTATTGAATGCATGTGTTATTCAACACATACTTAGACACTTTATTATACCTAAAGTTGGTAATAGGATCAATATCACCCCCCACTATTATCCATTGTCACATATTTTTGTAT
The DNA here is from genome assembly GCF_001605985.2 of Dendrobium catenatum. Lineage (NCBI taxonomy): Eukaryota > Viridiplantae > Streptophyta > Magnoliopsida > Asparagales > Orchidaceae > Dendrobium > Dendrobium catenatum. Next base: position 1,145,492 of record NW_021318735.1, read on the forward strand.
GAAAATAATTGGATTTAATGTGACCAACATGCTTATCTATTACATAAAAAGCTTGACCACTATTAGGAATCCTAGGAAACATTGAAATTAAAACCTCACACTAGGTCATGTTATAGTTTTCCTCGTAAATGCAAATATAGCAAAGTGTACCCTACCCCAGCTGATCAATTCCCATCATACTTCATATATAGCATCTTCCAACTTCTCTATAATAAGAGATGTTAAGGACAAAAGGTTATAATGGAGCATACTTCAAAAGAGGAAGGGGGAGCATGTCATTTCTATAATATGCACATGCAAGTAACGCTGTCAATATAAGTAAGATATGACATATGGCTACTTGTGATATTTTATATGTATCTAGTCTTTTAGGAAAATCCTTTTGGATGTAGTCTCAATTAAATTAGTCCTATTTTCATGAAATAGTTTCATACCACATATCATAAGTCAGTCATGTGACTTTCTTATAAGAATTCATCACTTTTTTCCTATCTATATATCATATCATATTAGTTAATCTCCTTATGCCTCTCATTTCATATCATTTAGGATTACAAACTTTATTTAATGAAAAGCTTATTGGCCCACCTCTCTCTTGTATAATGTAACATGTCTCTAGCCAACCTAAATCAATCAATCATTTCCAACCAACCTTTCTTACTTTTAATGCACATTTTACATCATATGAAGCATAATAATAATTATTATATATATTCAATACAATTATCAGTACACTCATCAATACACTTGTAGTCTGCCCAAAATTGTATGTTGACATAAATGAACAGTAAATACATGCATATCATGTATTTCATATATATAAAGTAGTATAATGTTTTTTAATCATTTCATAATCAATATTATACCCCTATTTTAGTTAAAATGACATATAATTAAAACTATAAAGAGAAATTTCAATATTAAGAAGTTAAAATACTCAAGAGAAATATATCTATCACATATGAAAAGTTATATAATAGAAAATCACTAAATCAAGAGATATTACATTTTAATAGAATTTAGGAAGATAAAATTTGAGAAATCAAAATCACTAAAAATAGAAATAAGATTCAGGTTACCTACCATTATCAAAATTCTTTTTATAATTAAAGTGATAGATAAAAATGACTAAGAGTAGCTTTCTCTATATCCTCTCTCTCTCTCTCTCGTTCTCTCTCTCTCTCTCTCTCTCTCTCTCTCTCTCTCTCTCTCTCTCTCTCTCTCTTATTCTCTCTCCTTCTTCTTCTTCTCTCTGCTTCTCTCCCATTTCTTCCCCAATAAGATAAGAAAATGTTGGGGAGTGATGGCTTGATGGGTTTAGCTGAAATATATTTAGATATTTTATATTAAAAATGGAGTTTCAGGTCCAACATTGCAGCACCCACGACTCTAGTGCCACTATACCTAATTAATTCCTTGAAACCTTAGAGTTCAAAACAGAGGCATCGCTCCTCTTGCATCGCAACACTCTTAGTGCCACTGCACTCATAAGCGCAACGTTGTAGTGCCCTCAAAGATAGAAATTTTGAAATTTAGCTAAATTAGAATTGAGGATTTTTATAAATTCCACCACCTGATCAAAATCCTTTTAATAAGTAGCTTATTTTTTTATGTTTTTGTCTCATTGTGTTGTACTCTTATTTTTTAGTCTTTATATTTCCTTATACTCTTATTATTTTACTTTAGTTTGTTGTGCTTTTAGTCTTTCATTTTGTGATGATAAAAGGGGGGGTATTATTTGTTAGTTGCAATCTTAAATTTTTTATTAGTGTTTCTATTATTAGCTTGGTGTTTATATTATTATATTTATAGTGATTAAGAACTTAAAATAAAAAATTTAAAATAACCTTTAAAAAAATAAAATCAAAATTTTATTTTCTGGTTATTTTTAAAGAAGACATTTAATAATTAAGAGGGAAAACTAAGTAGGAAATTAAATATCAATTCATAATTTTAATTTCCAACCAAAAATATTTATCATCATAAAAAATAGGAGATTGTTCAAATATGGGAGGTCAACCTAATATTTTGATTATTACAAATGCTATTGGTGTGATTGTTTACTTGTTTCTATTTTATATATATTGCCTATTTTTTGTGTCACTAACCATTTTCAGGTATAATATATATTGAGTTGGAATAAAGAATTAGACTCAAGATAGTGCAATGTTAAGATGTAAGTTAATTTGTAATATAGAGTGTGTACTTTTCTCTTTTTGTGAGCCATTTCTATAATTAGGTGTATATTGGCTAGACAACCGAGCACACACTCACAAGGGAGATGAAAATTAAATATTTTAATTTTTTTTTTATTAAATCATATTGTATGATCTATTAAATAAGAAAGTATTTCAAGTATTTAATTAAATTGAGTTATATCTAATTGTACTATACGACCTTCAATTATATTGTGTAATCAACTATTTTAATAAACCCCGCCATCAAATTTATGTTGCCAAAATTAGAAAATTTTGAAATTTAAATTGATCATACTATATAAATGATTTTGTACTTTACAAATATTAAATAATGTTATTTAATTTTGTTCCATAAGTTACTGAATTAAATCAAGATCAAATCCTAAGTAATGATCATATTGTAATATCCATATCATACATACTGATTAAATAAAGCTAGTTGGTTGAAGCTTGGCTCATCATGGATGATATTTGCTTTAATATAACTAATTATACTATATGACTATATATCATACATAATGATCTGTGATGGGAATTAAACTAATAGCATAGTACGATCTGAGTATCGTACTATTCGATTTGAAGCTTTAAATTAAAAATTAGGTTTTTATTTATACCCACTTTAATTCTTTCACATAACACTTAAGGGCCAATGTTGATTAGTCAGAGATATTAATCAGGGAGATAGAGTTTTAGAGAGGGGAAGAGTCTCCTTAGTTGAAAGAGGGTGCCCAATTTACTTAAGAGAAAGAGAGAGAAGGTGAGATTGAGGGAGAGTTTTTCTTGAGGGTGTCAAGGGGTGTGACGGAGTCACACGATTATTCCTATCAATCTGTACCTTGGATCCTCCATGTTGTGATTATAGAGCTCCATAAGAAGAGGTCTAAGAAAAAAATCTTTGGATGAAACACTTACTAGCTGAGGAGGATAAGATGACATATCCACCATTACAAGGACCAGAAAGGGGTGTGTCATATTTATTTTTGTGGGGAGTAGAATGAGGGATAAGCATTAGAGGTACAAGTGAGCTAAACTGGCTCAAACTTCGGTCTTTAATGAGCTCATGAGTCAAGCTTATCAAGATGCAAGCTTAAGCCTTTAATCCAGCTCAATTTGACTTGACATGACTTGTTAGCTCATCAAGCTAAATGGTTTTAAAATATATTTTAAAAAAAAATTAATATACCCTTTTCTTCAAAAAATTTTATGACAATAAAAATTTAATCTTCATAAATGAGCCTCAAGCTTTTCAATCGAGTTGAGCTTGAGCTTTTTAAATGAGCTCGAGCTTGATTTTTATACAACAAGTCAAGTTTGAGATCATTAAATGAGCTTGAGTTGAGCTCAATATGAGCTGAATGAATTCAGCTCGATAATGTCACTACTTGACTTGACTCAACTTGTTTACACCACTAATAGGCATCTTTGTCATGTAAGGAACAAAAGAAGGGGTTAACATCTGTCATGAGAGGAGAAGAAGGAGGGAGCTGGATCTCCACCATGTTGAAAGACTAAATAAAAGAGATTTGTTGAGGATAGACAAGTATGTGAAGGTCATTATCCACCTGGTAAGGGAGAAGAGCTTCTTCACTTGGTTGAGTGTTAAACGTAGCAGCTTAGAGTTCTTAGATTAATTTATCTAGAAAAAATAAAAATTTTCATTGTGGAATTGTGGTGCTATAATTTTAAGCATCACAGCTCTAGGGGATGCAATTCTGGGGCATCAAAATTTGACGTGGCATCACCGATACCTCTATTCTATAGTAACTATGGAATGAGCATGCAATGTTGGGTTGGAATGCCATGATGCTAAGCACCAAAATAATTTTTTAATGTAAAATTTCTCTTCGCTTAACCATTTTCATCCCTCTCTTAGTTAGCTTGCCAATAAAGGAAGGGAAAAGAGAGAGAAGGGAAGGAAAGAGAGGAAAGAGGAAGTGGACTTTGATTGTCGATTCATTTCATTATTTTTATGAAAATTATTCTGATCCTTATAGGTGACTTCCATCCTATCTTTATTTTCAAATATTTTTATTTTGGGATTTATTATTCTATATGAATTGATATTTATTTTATTTTCTCCTGATTCAATAAACTTTCTTTGCATACTTTTGATATATTATAGTACTGATTATTCTAGTCATTTTGATTAGGTGATTTTGAATTTTTATTGGTTAAAATGTTAATTTTTGGATTTTATACGATTTGAGTAGGAAAGAAGATATATAATGATTTTTTTTGTATTTGGATTTGATTATACTATTAATGTATGTATAGTGAATACGTACCAGCATATGAATGAATAATAAATGGTCATTATTTCTTTTACAATATTATGTGTGTAATAATAAAAAAGTCTAGTTTATTAGTGAGGTTGGTTGATGACTACTTTACACCTGTATAGGATGATGGGTTGGTGGGCTTTCCTTTAAATACTAAGATTTATGATTATATCATTTACCGATTTACATGATTTACTAATTGAGAGTTATAAGGAGAATTATTGTGATGATGGAGAAGCATAATGATTCTGATCAATGAAATCAACCTAAATATAAAACTAAGAATACTTATTGGAAAAACATCACCTAAGCCAAAATTCATTACTTGTTTAATATGACTGCTTGGACATATACATAAGGAATTAATTTACTATTACTAATTCATTAATATTATTTTACTATTATTGAGTAAGTGATTAAGATATTACTTTGAGACTGATAAAGAATAACTTAACATCATGTGCACTCCTATCTGTTTCTTGATGATACTACATCGTCATATATTTTTGATAGTTTTCATCAATACTTCAGCTTTATTGATTTATATGATTTTATTACTATTTAAATAATATTGCTATGAGATTAGTTTAAGAATGATGGCTTATAACCTTATCATTTTGATATTTGTATTGTATTATCTTATAGGCTTTACTGTTACCTCATATATTTTATTATTTTTTCATCTGCACAGATTTATGAGCATATTGATTGCTATTATTATAAACTGAATTATTTCATGTATACTATTTTTTCGTTCATCGAGTTCAGTAGTAGGGCTTTAGTGACTTGTTGGGATTTATAAGCTCAATATGTGTGGTTTAATGATTTTCATTCAAGGAAGAGGCAAATCTAAAATATAATTCATCATGTGTCACTATCATTTTGACTTTTAGTTATTGTTTTAATCTTAGGAGTGGGCATACAACATATTATATTTATATGACATTTGGCTGGTGAATATAAATTTTTGGTATTGAATTTTGATGTATATTGATGTTTTAATCCATAGATTTATTTTTACTGGTATTTTATTATTTAAGGAAATTAGATAGCTATAGTTGAAGATACAATTCTTTTCAAATTAGATCTTGGAGCATAACACCAAAAGAGCATTTTTTAGTGCAATACTCAAAGAGGATGATCTTTTGGGAGTTGATGTATGTTGTTTTCGACCGAACCACTATAAAAATCTGGCTTACATTTTCTTTACTTCTATGCATTTACTTTCATGCTTTTAGTTTACTTTGCTTATCTTTGTGAACTTTTTGGTTATTGAATCTTTAGATCGAACTCTTGCATAAAATAAAATAAAAATTAAAAAGTTTCAAAACAAAATCTTACTTTTTATTTTTGTTTTAAAAATTTTATTTTCTTAAAGCTTTCACAAATTACTTTGATTTAAAAGAAGGTTTTTAAAATACCAATTATCTCTCTCTTGGTATGTCATAACACTTTCAAGGGTGAAGAGCAATTTGGGACCTTATGCTAGACTTTTGATTGATTTTAATGGATTTTATGTTGGTTTGAGATTCATGGCTTTCTTGAGTTCTTTATATATTTTATCTATCTCTCTAATTCCTCCTTTTCCATCTTCTCTCCACTCACCAACAGGTTCTAGGGCTATCAACTCCCAAAGTAGGCCTACTAGTAAAGTCCTTCATTGGATACATTTGGATCCAATAATCATTAAATTTATTTGAAACATTTTAACAAAAATAATATATATATGAAAAAAAAAAATTAATTATTTCCTTACTTGAAAATATTCTAAATTTGTTTTAAAACAAAACTCAAAAAAATTTCTTATTTTTTATTTTTAAAAATTTTCGAAAGGAAATAATTTAAAATATTTAATTATAACCATTTAAAAAAATCTCTTTGCTTTGCCACCTCTCCCTGAGAGATGTGGCACAAAATAAAATAATAAAAAATAAAAATAATAAAATTTTGGTCCAAAGAGGTCTGATTTGGACATTTCAGAGTCTCGAAACTATTTTTTGATATTCTAAACTCAATTTTCATACTTTCGGAGCCCAATAAGAGGCTCCACAATCAATTTCAAGTAGATTCAATTATTTGGTGCATAATTTCCCAATTTTATTTGCTCTGATTAATTCTCTGACTTTGCTAAGTCAAACTGAACATCTCAAAGAGTGGAACCTAACGACACAAAAGCCGGTCCAATCCAAGGCCAAATAGGTCCAAATTAAATCCAAAGCTTATTTTGAAGGTTCAAAGCTTAAATTGGATGATCAAACGATATCTAAATATAACATTCTTATAGTCAAATTCAGCAACTTGGCGAGACAAATCAAACGAGCCTAAGATTTTTAAATTCCAACATCATTAAGGCACTTAAACCCTTGAAAAGTACTTCATGATTAGGGGAATCAATATAGGTCATCCAATGGAGCACTCTGAACCGGCCTCAGATCTTCTCTATATTTTTAGGGTGTACACTCACAAAAATTTATAAATAGACCCTCACTCTCTATGTAAGGGGGGGCCTTTAGCTAGAGGTTTGAGAGAGCTCTAAGGCTTCAAGAGCTCTAGCACTGCCACCAAAAAACCTCTGTCAACCTTTACTAGATCACTGCCTTGCTATCGACCACCGTCAGACTTTTGCTTGACCATCGTTAGACCATTGCCCGGCTGCCAACCACCGTCATACTACCATCCTGGCACTTATCACCACTAGACTTCTGACCGACCATTGTCAGACCATCACCTGTCTATTGACCATCATTGAACTTCCACTTGGTAACTGACCGTGGTTGGACTTCCACCCGACCATCGTTGGACCACTACCCAACCACCAATCACTGCTTGACTACTAATAGACCATCAATGACCACAAGACTTCCGCCCGACCATTATAGAACCACCGACCGATCGAGAAACACTACCAAACTACCACATAGCCATCGACTATCATCAAACCACTACCCGACTACTGACCATTATCAGGCTATCACCTAGCAATCCATCATTGATGTAACACTGCCCGACCATCTCTGGACCACCACCCAGATGATAATCTTCATTGAACTACCTCTTTCTGTACACCACAACTGAAATTTCTTTCAACCATCATTAGGCAACCGCTAGACCAACAACCTCGACTGCTTGCTGACTACAAGCCCTAAGAACATTGTCGCTCGTTAAATACGATCCCTCTGACCACGATCATCTGCCAACTATGGTCCCTCTGGCCATCATTACCTACCAACTACGGTGCCTCCGACCTCCGTTGCCCCTCCAACCTCTAGTTTATGTCAACTTTGGTCCCTATAATCACCATCTATCATCGACTACGATTTCTCCGAACTCCGTCGCTTTTCGACTATGGCCCCTCTAACTTTCATCACCGACCCATTATGGTTCCTATGATTATCATCACCCACTAACTATGGTCCTTCTAAAAATTATCTCTCACCGATTATGGTCCCTCCATCATTCATCATCACTAATTACGATCAGTCCATCTGACCACTATCATCCAATTACGATCCCTCTAACCTCCATCATCTGCTAACTACGTTCCCTCTGACATTTATTGCCGGTTGACTACAGTCCCTCCGACCACCATCCCCAATCAACTATGTTACCTTTGATCATCATCTCCCACTAACTGACTATCGCCTCTCTGACCTCCATCACCCACTGAATATAGCTCATCCGACTTTCATTTTCCTTCAACTATAGTTACTCTAATCACTGTCTCTCCGACTATCATCCCTCTGACCTCCATCACCTGTGGATTATGGTACCTTCGACCACCATCACCCACCGATTATAGTTCCTCCGACCACCATCACCTATCGATTATGATCCCTTTGACCCCTATCACCCGCCTATTACATCCCTTCTAATTTCTATTGCCCAAAAACAATCTTCCGAACCAAATAAAAGGCCAATATTCTCTTGAGAATGTCTCCCTTATCATTAGATTCTTTCAACCCAATTATATAATGTGCTTTGTATGTTACATTGAGCGAATGCCTTCCCCCCTGTAAAAATCCAGTACCATTTGTAATCGGCTATAAACATTAGTAAAATCATTTTAACATGGCCTGTCCCTATAGTTTTTTGCCCTTTTTAGAGTTTTTCATGTAAAAATCTTGGTATCAGTTATGGCTCACACACCTCCCTCTCTTTATCTATATGTGTGTTGGATTTTCATTCAAAGCTAAGAAATTAAGCTCATTATCTCTCTAATGATGTGAAGGTTCCATTTTGCAACAGTTTGACACCATCTTTGAGAAATAATCCTTAGCTTGGGGGCAACCTTTGCTGCAATCTTGAAAAGTCATTCACATCAATGTCCTTGGCATGGTTGAAGCATGCTAGTCCCCTTATCAAGATCTATTATCATGTTCATAAGAAGTTCTTTAATATAAAGGGCAACCTCAAAGTGAAGAAATTATACATTATCTCCCGTCAAATATCAACTATCAATACATAAATTATATGTGAAATGATTCCTAGCTGGGGATAACTTTTGCTCCAACCTCAAAAGATCATTCACGTCAATATCCTATGTATTGTTGAAGCGAGATAGTCCCTTTACCATGGCTTATTATTGGGTCCTATAGAAGTAATTCATTATTGAGAGAAACATCACTACAACAACTAACGTACATGTGTTCTTTCATCACTCAACCAATAGCCATTGAAACATTAATTTTAACCAGATTTTTAGTGGGGGCAATCTTGGTTGCAATCTCAAATATAGTTTTAGTTAAGCATATCCTTCAAATATTTTTTTTTTTGTATAAAAAAATAATCTTGCAAGCAATTATCTATCATAAAGCTTCTCAAGCTTTAAATGAGTTCTAAACTCTATACAATTCCTAGTTGAACTTCTACTCCTTATCGATCTAAAAAATGCCAGTAACAATTTAAAGATAAATATTTTTTCACCTTTGATTCATGATACACGTGGCATTCTCCACCTCCTAATCAAGGCATAATTGATCCCAGGAGGATTTGATTTGACCTTTTCCATAAATGTTAACATCATTAAGTAATGCTCTAAAAATAACCTCAAATAGGTCAACATCCTTAGTGGATTCCCTCGGCCCATTCCATATAGGTCAGATTCGTCAAGTAATGCTTTGGAAAAAAATCTTGGATATGTATTTAATAAATTTATCTTGATCTCTTCCACACAAGTTAATGTCATCGAGTAATTCTCTAACAAATAATCTTGGATATGTCAAACATTCTTAATGGATTTTCTCGACCTCCTCCATGCATGTTAACGCCTCAAAGCAATGTTTTAAAAAATAACCTCAGATAGGTCAAACATCCCTTGTGAATCTCATTCGATATCTTCTATATTGGTTAATGTCATCGAACAATGCTCTAACAAACAACCTCAGATAGGTCAAATAATTTTTGTGGAGTTTTCCTAGCCTCTTATATGTAAGTTAACACCATCAAGGAATGCTTTGGCAAGCAATCCTAGATAGGCCAAACACCTTTGGTGGGCTCCCCTTGACCTTCTTCAGATAACACTTTGAAGCATCTCTCTTTAACCCATTCTTCAAGGAAAGATTAGAGCCCCGCCTCCATCAAGCATCTATATAATTGGCATCATCAGTATGCCATTATATTATTGTTGTCAGTATACTCCCTGATCCCTTTTGTTGGGTTATTCATTATCCACCCCCTGCAACATGGATGCCTACTTCTTTAAATAGAATACAACTTGACCACCACCTTTATTATCCCTTTGCCTCTCAACCATCATTATCAGCCCTTCACTTCCTTATAGGCATCATCAGCTTGTTGCTTAATTTTCATCAACGACACATCCTCCAACATCCACAATCAACATATATTGGTAGTTTCTTGTGCAAGATGACTAGGTTCTGATCTGATCATTATTGGTTGTCTTTATACTCTTATTAGACAATTTTCCCCCATCGAGGAAGAAATTAAACCCACATCAGAGGACTAGGCCTTTATTGCTATTGACGGTCTTACAACATCTTCAAGACAATCTTCAAAGGAGTCTAGAGCCCACATTGGAGGACCAGATTTTTATCATTATTGATGGTTTTGAAACTCCTTTAGGACAATCTTTAGATGAAGATTGAGCCTTTATTGAAGATCGACGACCTTTAGAAATCTCCAGGCAGTCTTCGCCCCTATTAGAGAGAAAATTAGATCCTGTGCAGAGGATCGTGCCTTTACCAGAGATTGACAGTCTATAGACTCCTCCAGGATAGTCTTTACCTCCATTATGGAGGAAGACTAGAGCTTGCGTAGAGGATCGAGCCTTTACCATAGATTGAAGATCTTTTGACTCCTCTGTGATAGTTTTCACCCCTATTTGGAAAAAGACAAGAGCGTGCACAGAGGATTGAGCCTTTACAAGAGATTAACCATCTTTAAAGTTCTACAAGATAGTCTTCACTTATGTTACAGAGGAAGAACAGAGCCTGCATAGAGGACCAGACATTTTTTGGATATTGACATTCTTTAGACTCCTCCAGAATAATCTTTACCCCTATTACGAAGGAAGACTGGAGCCTGAGCACAGGATTGGGCCTTTATTGGAGATTGATGGTCTTTAGACTCCACCAGGACAATCTTCACCATTATTATAGAGGAAGACTGGAGCCTGCACAAAGGACCGAGCCTTTACTAGAGATTGAAGGTCTTTAGACTCCTTCGGGACAATCTTCTCCACTATTTTAGAAGAAGACTAGAACCTGCGCAGAGGACTGAGCCTTTATTAGAGATTGATAGTCTCTAAAATATTTCCAATCCATTTCTATCTCAATTTACATGAAATTTTTTTGAGCCGGCTTAGAAGAACCATGCTTGTTCCTCCCACCCCTAAGGGGGATGTTTAGATCCCTCTGACCACCATCCCCGATTGACTATGGTCCCTTTGATCATCGTCTCCTACACTGACTACAACCTCTCCAACCTCTGTTGACTGTCAACTACAACTCCTTTGACTTTTATTGCCCACTGACTACGATTCCTTCGACCACCATCTCCTGTCGACTACAGTCCTTCCTACCTCTATCACTCGTTGACATTCCTCTACCCACCATCACCCATCAATTACAGTTCCTCCGACCATCGTTGCCATCGTTGCTTGCCAACAACGATCTCTCTGACCTTCGTCACATGCCAATTATAGTCCCTCTGATCTCTATTGCCAAAATACACCCCTGCCAACCAAATGGGCATGCCAATATTCTCTTGAGAATGACTCCCTTATCATTGGATTCTTCCAATCCCAACCATGTAATGCGTTCTATATGATACATTGAGCTAATGTCTTCCCCCCATTGAAGTGCATCATTTGTAATCAACTACAAACAATAATGAAATCATTGTAACAGGGTCAGATCCCGTAATTTTTCAACTTTTCAGGATTTTCCATGTCAATACCTTGATGTCTCTAATGACTATCGCACCCCTCTCTCTTTTATATATTTATGTGTTAGATCTTCATTCAGAATTAAGACATTAAGCTATTTATCTTTCTACTGCTACGAATGTTCCAGTTCACAACAACTAAATCCCGAATTTAAGCCGTAAATTCATAAATTTGGGAGTTACGCGAGATTGAGATTTACGCGGCGCTCCAAAATTGTTTGGCAGGATTTAGCATAAATTTGGCGTAAATCCGAATATGAATCCTATATCAAACAGCCCCAAAATAATTTGTATGAGATTGGTAAGCTAATTGTTCATAATTGTAATTAGGATTGTAAAGAGATCATACCCGATCCCGACTTTTGCATAATCACACCAAAACCCGAAACGGAAACGGCACGTGTGCAGCTAAAAGCTGTCAAAACTCTTTTCCCCGATACGGAACGCGCTTCGCCCTTTCGCCGGTATCGTGTAGCCGAAACTTTTCGGCCGACACGCCGGCACGAACAATTCTCCCGGCACGCCGTAGATCGTCACCACATCCGTCTCCATTTCAATAACGCCGACCGATTTGTCGGCCGTCGTCGATCTCCGACCTGTCTGTTGTTTATTGCACTGTAACCATTTCTACTCTTTGAATCAGCTATTTGAAAATCAGTTCTCTTTTGTTTTTGATGGATAGATTTGGTTCTAAGTTGGTGCGCTTCTGAAAAGTGTCATCGTTTGATTTGCAATCGGAAACTGATAATGAGGAGCGTGCTGGACTCAAATTGGATTGTGGTTCGGGAGTGTAAGTGAGTTGAGCTTGAGCGAGTTGAAGGGTTGTTCGTCCTTAGCTTAACGAAATAATATTATCTGTTTATGTTGGGCTTGTTCCATTATGGAGTGGAACACAAGCTGTGCAATAACATACAATCTGCTTGAAAGTTATATTTAATTTATGGAATATATTTCATAACTAAATATAGATATGTATGTATGTATGCTTGTACAAAGAAACACATATAAATATCCATGCACATATGTATAAAAGTGCATATTGTTATGGATATATAAGCATTCGAACATGATCGAACAAGATAGAAATACATTTTATTGTATCATCGTTTGATTGTTCTTGTTTGCTTGTTAATAATTATGCTTAAAAAAAATAGTTGAAACAGACTAATTATGGAGTTAAATATGATTCAACACATACAACAAAATTTTTTGATAGCCCTACTTGAAGTTGGTAATTTGGTTGCTTGGCTGATTGGGTACCATTTTTAAATGCTTTGAGGGGTGATTTTCTCAAAAATTTGTTATTCTCTGATTGGAATCGCTTGTTCTTCGCCATTTTTATATCACTTTGTTGAGTAATAAAGGTTTGCATTAGTAGTCATCGTTTAGAGCCTAGGGGAAACATAGGTTTGCATTAGTAATCATCGTTTAGAGCCTAGGGGAACCATCCAGGAAAGTGGTGGGTTTTTTATCCTGTTTTCATACCACAGGTGTGCGAAACCCTCATTATCAATGGAGAGAGTGTTGCTTTTAGGTATATTTTCTCTCTTATATATCCAAATATATTGAAGGCATTAGTTTAGTAATGCTGTGTCGTGCAAAAAAGCAGGTTTCTGCTATAGAAAGATGGACAAAATGCTAAGTGTATTTCTATGGTCATGTAAGGGTTGTTTGATTTTTTTCTTTATGTAAGTTTTAATAAAAAAATATACTCATGCCAGTAAGGCGAGGTGCACCTTAGCTAAGCTAAGGTGCAACCATCATAAAAAAGACTCGAGGCGTAAGCTGTTTTGCAATAGAATTGCATTGAGGTGGGCTTCATATTGCATAATTTTAAACAATGTGCTTGACACCTGGTCATGAAACTTCCAGTTGTCATCTCTTAGACAAATCAAATTTTGGCATGAAATGCTGAGGTCAGGAAGCTTCTTGGAAAATGCCTTATTTGAGAAATGAATCTATGCAAAATGAAACATTGGGGATAGGTAGGTATGCATGTTTCATGTTTTCCAAAATACCAATGATTAAAAGGAAAGTATATTTTTGAAATTCTGTGATCTGAAGCATATTATAAGACAAAATTAATAGAATAAATTATTTCAGAAGCAAGATTCAGATTTTGTTGGTCTTGAGAGGGTGCAAATTTACATAATGTGAACTTTAGTAACCATTGGCTAAAAAAACAAGGTCATAAAATGAAGCTTGCGAATAACTTCACATTCTGGCTTACCTCCTTGCATGTAAGATGATCAGATTACAAGTGTGAATTAAACAAAACAAAAATGGCCCAAAAATTCAGGTTAAGAAATGCTTTTAAGTTCCATGTTCTAGATAATTAATTGGGCAACTAGTTTTGAACTCTAAACACGCTTTGTTTTATCATGTCAAGTAAAAGTAACCAATTTTACCTTCTAGCTTAAACGCATGCTTTGTGAAATAGGAATAACTTCATATTTTAGAGGACTTGCTTTTCTGAATTTTCAACAAAAGGCTTCCGAGGGATGAGACTTAATCAAAGAGACTATGCAGCGTGAAATATAGATTACAAAATCAACTGGTAGAAGTTTATCTTTAATCTCTTATATATGCATGGTATATGCTCTCAAAGTCAACATAGACCTGCAAGTGGCCGATTTATTACTTTTTTACTTTTTTTTTAATTTATTTTTTATTTTTTTATTTTTTATTTTTCATTACTTTTTTACTTGTTTTTCTAATACACTATTGTGTGATTCTATTCTCACGTCAAGAACCTAATACTCTAAACTTAAGCAGAATGCCACGTCATCCAGATATAGGATGGCAACATGGCACAATGATTGGGGGGAAACGTCATCATGTACAGTGTAATTATTGTCATAGAATTATGATTGGAGGCATAACTCGATTCAAGAAACACTTGGCAAGCAAAAAGGGGGAGATTAAGGGTTGTGATGCTGTCCCCAGAGACGTTCGAGATATGATAAGAAAGCAACTAACAATTCTAAAACCAAAGAAAGGAGCAGAAAAGAAGAGAAAAAGAGCAATTGTGGGATGTTCCATTGTGCCTACTTCAGGAGATCATGCTATTGATCCAAATGCAAGTGGTGCATTTATCAATGTAAGGCATGATTTGTCGGGCATTGGTGATATGGTCACAACAGGTACAAATATAAATCATTTTTGGTTCTTCTTGTACAAAAATATCTTACCTTGCATGCTGAAGAAGCCCATTTTTCATTCAAGAGAATTTTAAGTAATGCTTGATTTTCTTATTTCTACAAGCATGTATTGTGTCATGCTTTGTACTTTAATTTGCTGGATTTTTTTTTGTTTTTTATGGTTTTATGACAATACTAGATCCATGATCCGTCTGCATTCGTCTAGAGTTCTTATTTTTTTATCGAACAATAAATTCATTTTATTTTTGATCAAATCTTTTTTGTTAGTTTCTTTTTTATTATTTTTTACTTCTCTCAATGTATCCATTGAATTATTTATATTCTTTGATGGTACTTGTTCACATTCAAATTAAGTTCAATGTGATCAATAAACTATATTCATAGGAAGAAGGATGGTTAAGTTTGAATTTAAGGGTATATATATATATATATAAACAATGTAGTTATATTGAGGTTGGAGTTGCACAACTCAAGAACAATCTACTTGCAGAGGAACAAGGATAAAAGATTTCACTATTTTTTTATCAAACTTCTTTGTTGTTTGTCTCTAAAGGGCTTACATCTTATATCCACTTTTCACATCGGATGAGCTCTTTTATACAGGAGAGCTTTAGGCCTTTTAGCCATGTTTAGCTTTGGGATGCATTATCGATTTTTCAAGAAGATATCTATCTTTCCACACAATAAAAGGGTCACAAAGTTGGTCATTTTCCTTTTATATGCTTTGTTCCCCCACCGCCGTTGTGTGCTTCTGGCGATAATGGAATGCTCCTAACCTTGTCAAGTGGCATGTTTTGTTGCATGCAGGGGAATTTGTATCAAGGTGCTATATGTCCTTTTCCAACTCTTTTTTATTTAACTTTTGGTACTTGTGCTCCCAAGTCCCAATCTCTATCAAGTTGAACATTTTAGATTTTAGCTGGATATTAGTTGGTTTGTAGAGCTAATTAGTCAATGTGGGGTGTGATTTACTTAGCTTTGCTTTGTTGACTTGCTAATTAGTCAATGTGGAGAGTGATTTACATAGCTTTGCTTAGTTGACTCTTTATAACCTTTTGGAGATAAGCACCAAGTGCTTTGCAGATTATTATTTTTGGGGTTTTATCTAACTAGGTAATGTTGTAACTGAGTCTATACATCTACTTACTGTCAGGAAGAGCATCTTGGCCTCATTTAGTGACTAGATATAAGACACCTTAGGGTCTTGGGTTTACTAATGCAATACTAGGATATCATGTGTAAAGAAACACATAAAAAGTCACAATTTAGATATTCCTAACTTTTAATTTTAAAAAAGATTTGTCACTTTTGATATGAATCAAAACATACGCTTTATTCATTCCAAATGTAATTTAGAAATTGCTAATATATGTAATTTCACTAGAAATTTGAGAACAAATATAAAGTTTTGTTGTGATTAAGATTCACACTCCAAAAAAGGAAACTAGTATGTATCAAACTTGGGAAAATGTTAATGCTGCACACACACCAATACTGAATAATTTAGAAGAAGAAGTCGCTAAGTGAGATCCAATTTTCATGCTGATACAAGAAGATTTGTCACCTGGAAGTAATTGTCAAGAGCTATGCAATCATCAAAGAATCCAAATCCAACAACATACATTATTTCACTATTCAAAATTCGATAGCTTTTTTGCATGCCTTAAGGGTCCTTATTGCCTAAAAGCCCAAAATAAGTAGTTCATCTTATCCATTTATGATATAGTCAAATACTACTAGTGTCGATTCAACACACTTAGATTCTAACAAGCATGACAAGTTTTCAAATCATTTTAGCGAAACATTAGGTTTGAGTATTGCCAATATATTCTTGGCTTAGAAGAAAACCTTTTGTGAAGTCTATAGTAGTACATAAGTCATACGATTTGCTCAGGTGTTGACGGAATCAAAATAACGATTGTATTACATGCATTTTACATAGGTTAAACTTGCCAAATGTCATTTAAAAATTATAAAACGTTCCAACCATTGTATTACCACTGCAAATCAATAGATCTCACTCCAATCTACATTGTTGAGATATAGATAGCAGGTCAAAGTCAAAGAGATGGATACCATTTGCAATGTGAACAATAAGACTTTTGCAGAGTAAAGAATTGAAAATAAGTGATCAGGGGCATATGAGAGTTGAATCAAATAAATTGCAATAGTAAACCAAACTTGAAGTGGTAGTCAGAAGATCAAAGAATACATCTGATTCACTATCGTATCTTCATCATATATGTTTTTAACAAGAAAATAAAACTCAAAGGCATAATACTCATCTCAATGTTCTCACTTTTTATTCGTCAAGCAGCATACACTTTTAGATTTTTATTAAATCTGCTTAACTTGAAACAATTTAGCTCTGATTAATTAAGCATTTTATATTCATCAGGTAAGGCTGGGCATAATTGTTGTGCTTCCAGCAAGGTAATACATGAATCTCAACAAATAAATATGTCATCCTAATGCTCGAGAAATATTTAATATCCACATGTAATGGACACATTCCCTACAAAGTTGACAGCTTTTAGAACAACATGAAGTAATGTATTTGATGTAAATTCATGAGGAGATAGCAAGAGAGAAGAATCCATGACGTTGGTAGTAGATTCATGAAATATAGTCAAGATACACACATTGAAATCTAAAATAATGTTATAGTTTCTCAAAAGTTTCATTTTATAAATATTTATCCCAAACATGATTTTATAGGATTGCATTTTTAATGCAATTAATTTTTTAAGGTCCCAATAGGCAATAACCAAAATTTTAAGATTTGGACGTATAATTATTTTATCACCTAGTTTGTATTTCACATCTCTCTTATTTTACATCAACAATAGACTTATAGGTATCATAATTAATAGTTAATTTTCTGTGTTATCTTCATGTAAATCAAATAAATTATGCTAATCATACAAGTGATAAGCAAGTAATGAAAATTTTAAAATTCCAACATGTGCCCTACTTGATAATAATTTATAATATATTCCTAGATGATGAGATGATAGAAAATTGAAAATAGGAAAATCACACATATGAAATATCTATTTGGTTGAACAACCTAGCTAAAGAAAGCTAAATCAAATAATTTAGATATTAGTGGTAATGATTATACACTCTTAGATTCATCGAGATAGCGAGTTCTTATCAAGGCACACCTCACTTGCAAATTCATTGAAATAATCATGCAACATCACTTTCTTGATAAGATTTTGTATAAAAATTTGTAAGTTTAGAAACCAGGAATTGAAAACAACATAAATTTCTGCTTGATTAATTGAAATAATTTCATTAGAATTCTTTTCAATAGTTAAATCAACCAAAATATTTTTGAAAGTAAGATTTTAGATCTTAAGATTTTATCTGTGCATGAGGATGCTAATGTTATGTGGGAAAAAGTGGCTAGTGATATTAAGAATAATGCAAAAGATGTGCTTGGAGTTTCAAAGGGAAAAACTCCTAATAATAAAAATAGTTGGTGGTGGAATCCAAATGTGCAAGAAAGGATTAAGAATAAGAAAATTTGTTATAAAAATTGGTTTAATTTTAAAAATTCTGATAATTGGGAAAGATATAAAGAAACTCGTAAGGAATCTAAAAAAGTAATATGCAATGCAGAGACCTTAGCTTTTAGTGATTTATATAATAGATTAGATACTAAGGAGGGAGAAAGATATATGTATAAGTTAGCCAAGCAAAGAGATAGGAGTAGTAAGGATTTAGTTCAAGTGAAGTGTATTAAGGATGAAGATCAAAAAATACTTTTCTTAGAAGATGATATTCAACAAAGGTGGATGAGATATTTTGCTAAACGTTTTAATGAAGATTGTGAAAATAAGATTGACTATAGTGACCTTACCACCCTAAATGAAAATAAAGATTTATGTTTTTATCGGCGTATTAGTAAAACTGAAGTTAGAGAGGCTTTAAAGAGAATGAAGGGTGGAAAAGCTGTTGGACCTGATGATATTCCAATAGAGGTGTGGAAATGCTTAGGAGATGAAGGAATTTCTTGGCTTACTAAACTTTTTAATACTATTTTGAAGACTAAAAAGATGCCAGATGAGTGGAGAATGAGTGTGTTAATTCCTATTTTTAAGAATAAAGGAATGCACAAGATTGTGCGAATTATAGAGGTATTAAGTTAATGTGTCATACTTTAAAACTATGGGAGCGAGTTATAGAGCATAGGTTGCGGCGTGATACTAATGTTTCTCAAAATCAATTTGGATTCATGCCGGGTAGGTCGACTATGGAAGCCATACATTTATTAAGAGGTTTGATGGAGAAATATAGAGAAAATAAGGAGGATCTACATATGATATTTATTGATTTAGAAAAAGCATATGATAAAGTTCCAAGAGAAGTGCTATGAAGAGTTCTTGAAAAGAAAGGAGTCAATAATGCTTACATCAGTGCTTCCTAATTCTAGTGGGAGAAAGTCCTCCCTTACTTGAATCCCCTGGATGGTCAACACCACTCATTTACAGATTCCCTGATCTTTCTCCACCTTCGCTGTACCCATCATCACCCCATAACAACCGGTGTCCATCAATTTTACTCCCAGTTGGTTGACGACTTGAGTGCAAATGAAATTGTGGGTAGCCCCACTATCAATTAGCACCACCACCTCATGGTCAGCTATCTCTCCTTTCACTTTCATAGTGTGACTCGGAGTGAATCCCACTACAGAGTTCAGAGAGACATCTGCCACATCCAGGTGCAGCTTCCCCTCCTCTTCAGATCTGCTCCCACCTCCCTCCTCAGACAAGAAGAACTTGAAGAGTTCGATCCTTGCACCTATGCTCCGGCATGTACTTCTCATCACATCTGAAGCACAACCCCTTTGTCCTCTTATCCTGCATCTCCTTCTCTGCCAGCCTCTTGAAATTTTTCCCACTCCCTCGTACTGGCTTCTCCCTGGTGGTCTCATTAATGTTGCTTAATGCAGACCGCTTGGGTGCTAGAAGAGTGGTCGTCGTCCCATAAGATCCCCCTGAATAGTTTTCTCGAGGCCCTTTTTCTGATTTATTCTGATCTTCCACCAACTGCGCAAGCTCCATAGCCTTCCCTAGGTTCCTCGGCTCCAGTACCCTGACTGTTGTTCGTATCTCTGGCTTAAGCCCCTTCATGAAGTTCCCCTCCAGGGCCGACTCTGAGATGTGATCCAATCGGCTAGCCAAATACTCGAATCTATCTCGATAATCCGCCATCGTCCCCTCCTGAGTCAGGGCAAAGAACTGCTCATAGAATTCTCCTTCCCCATCGGCTCGGAAACGTTCTAATAGGCAGTCCTTGAACTCCCTCCAGCTCCGTATAGGCTCCCGTCTATCACTCCATTGATACCAGGCCAAGGCTTTTCCCTCCAAGCACATTCCCGCCTCTGTCAATTTTTCCTTCTCCGTCAGCCCATTGACAACAAAATATCGCTCCGCTTTATAAATCCAGCCATGGCCGTCTTCACCCTCAAAGACGGGCATCTTCAGCTTCCTTACTCGTGGGTCTCCCTAGTTTCCCCTAACTCCTCCATAACCTTCTATTCCTCGAAGAGGAATAGCTCCCCAAGTGTCCCAATCATCCCTCTGACGATTATACTCGAATCCCTCTTCATACTCTCCCCTTCTTCCTTCAAAATCATCACCTCGACGCTGAATTCCTTCAAATTCAGCACCTCGACGATGAAGTTCCTCCCTTCTTCCTTCAAAATCAGCCCCTCGACGTTGAATTCTTTCGAATTCAGCACCTCGGCGATGAAATTCCTCCCTTCTTCCTTCAAAATCAGCCCCTCGATGCTGAATTCTTTCGAATTCAGCACCTCGGCGATGGAATTCCTCTCTTACCCTTCAAAATCAGCACCTCGACGCTGGATTCTCTCAAATTCAGCACCTGAGTGATGAAATTCTTCTTTTCTTCCGACAAAATCAGCCTCCCGTTTGTCGTGTCCCCTACTCATCTCTTCTTTAGAAAGCGGTTCTAGAGGGGGCATGTCGTTCTCCTCCTCCAGGATCTCCACCTCTAAATTCCTCCTCCCCTACAACGGGTTCGAATTTCCTCCCATTCCATGGCCATCGATGGTCTCTCTTACTTTCGATGTCGTCGGATTGGTCTTCATTTCAAGTAATTTCTTCATCATTTCTTCTAACACGGTGAACTTCCCCTCCAACCTTTCATTGTTGGAGGTGATTTGATTTTGGAAATCGAAAAATCTTCCCTCCAAATCGGATTTCAATTGTCTGATTTCTCCTTCCAAGACTTCTACCTTCTTCCCGGCCATCGTTCTTTAGGTTGTGGTGTGATACTAATGTTTCTCAAAATCAATTTGGATTTATGCCGGGTAGGTCGACTATGGAAGCCATACATTTATTCAGAGGTTTGATGGAAAAATATAGAGGAAATAAGGAGGATCTACATATGATATTTATTGATTTAGAAAAAGCATATGATAAAGTTCCAAGAGAAGTGCTATGGAGAGTTCTTGAAAAGAAAGGAGTCAATAATGCTTATATTCAAATCATTAAAGATATGTATGCAGGAGCTATTACTTGTGTTCAAACACAAGGTGGTTTGACCAAGTATTTCCTTATTTCGGTTGGGTTACATCAAGGATCAGCCTTAAGCCCATATCTTTTTGCTTTAGTCATGGATGTTCTCACTAGACATTTGCAAGAGGATGTACCTTGGTGTATGCTTTTTGCTGATGATATTCTTCTTGTTGATAAGACTAGAGAGGGAGTTGAAGGTAAACTTGAATTATGGAGGTCAACCTTAGAGTCTAAAGGTTTTCGCTTGAGTAGTTCTAAAACGGAATATATGGAGTGTAATTTTAGTAGTAATAGACCTAGTGAGGGGATTGTGTCTTTGGGCGATCAAGTCATTAATAAGAGTACACGTTTTAGATATCTTGGATCTATTGTTCAGAGTGATGGTGAAATAGATGGGGATATTATCAGCAGAATTCAAGTTGGATGGTTGAAGTGGAGGAATGCATCGGGCTTGTTATGTGATAGAAAAGTACCCCTCAAACTTAAGGGAAAATTCTATAAGATGGTTATGAGGCCTGCAATGTTTTATGGTGCTGAATGTTGGCCATTAAAAGAGAAGCATAATACTAAGTTAAGTGTGGCAGAGATGAGGATTCTCAGGTGGATGAGTGGCTTTACCCTTAGAGATAGGATACGAAATGAGCATATACGTGAAAATGTTTGAGTAGCTCCAGTAGAAGATAAGATTAGAGAGAGTCTTCTTAGATGGTTTGGTCACATAAAACGGCAGCCTTCCAATGACCCGGTTAGGAGAGTAGAGGTATTAGATTTGACTTATGTTAAGAAAGGTAGAGACAGACCTAAAAAGACTTGGTTAGAAAATATTAGGAATGACCTTTCTTTATTAGATTTAAACAAGAATTTGACCTTTAATAGGACACAATGGAGAAAAAGGATTCATGTAGCCGACCCCACGTAGTGGGATAAAGGCTTGATGTTGTTGTTGTCTCTTCAATAGTTAAATCAACAATTGATTCATCGTATTTAGCAGGTATCAGTTGTTTACTTGTACATTCATCATTTGCTTTGTCAGTTTGCTTGATGGACGCATCGACTAAAACATGTATGATTATTCAGTTTCAGATTGAAGGATTGATTTAATATGTTTTGAAAACTCAAGTTCATATTCAAAAGTTTTTATGAGAAGCTCAAGTTCACTCTTAGTATTATATTTAGTTTCTAAGTACAATTAGGCTCAGATGCAATTGTTTGTTAAATTTCAATTTCAATTTCTAATGAAGGTTTATATTCATGTTGAAGATAAGATCATTCAAAGGGTTTGGTTTCTACAATTGGAAGTAAAATATGCTCCCCTAATGTAAAGAAATAGAACTGATATGGAAGGAATAGGAAGTAAAATGAGTGCACAAAAAGTAACATGGCAAGCTTTTGCACAATTGGACTTCCATACGCTAATGGTTTAGCCAAATGCAGCACCTTAACAAGAATGAATGGTGAAGATGAATTTAATGGCTGACCCCGAATAATTGTTTAGGCTAATGATAATGATGAAAAGACATACGATAACATGCTTGATTTTCTTTAAGACAAATTGCAAGATTTTAGGGTTGGCTATCTCCATCACATTTCACTGTGATTTTTGGAGCTATTATGATTATCTCTGTTTCTTCTAAAGTTCAATAGTTATTATTTTCAAGGAAGCTACAAATTTTCCTTTAAAATCCAAAATTCCTGTCTTGTGTTACCCTTTTTAACTTGTGCAACACTTTAATGTTTCGAAGAAGATAATAGGTTCTGAACTTGCTGGTATAGTTGACACGTGCTCTATGTTTTGCTCGTTGTAGTTTAACTGACATGGCAAATCAAGAGTAAAGTTTGGTTATCTTAATTCAGTTGTGATTGTTCTTGTTGTAAGATGTTGTAAACGCTGAGCCTATTGATGGATTCATGGAATAACATATTTTCTTATTGTACTTAACATTCTATGGGTGGCCTTACATATACCTACATGCATACGTATATATGGATGTATGTACATATTCAGGTTTTCGAAGTTTTTATTCTCTCTGTATTTTGGTTGCTAGCTTCAGAGCCGGGTATTCAACAATTGACAGGGACAGCAGAGGGTTTTGATGCTTTTTCCATTCCTGCCTTCAATGAGCAAGTATGTAGTAGATGAAATTGTGTGGTTCCAACTTGCTATTCATACTTATTTGAACCTTCTTAATTACTAATGGCCTGCCACTGTTTATTTCAAATAAAGTTCTTTTATCATTGGACTCTTGTATCCTTTCATTTCTCTATAGATGTAATTTTCAATTCTTGATAGGGTTCTGCCCCTCATAGAGCTACTGACGTAGGATGGGCTCATGGCACAATGGTAAATGGGGATCGCCAGAAAATAATGTGTAGGTACTGTCAGAAAATAATTTTGGGAGGTGGAATTTCTCGCCTCAAACAACATTTAGCTGGGGAAAGGGGTAATATAGCACCATGTGAGAAAGTTCCAGATGATGTCAAGACACATATACAGAAACATCTTGGTTTTAAAGTCCTTGAGAAACTCAAAAAGCAGAAAATAACCGAGGATCTAAAAAATTCTCTTCAAAAAGCTAGAGAAGAAGGAAATGACGGTATACTCCATAAAATAGCCTCTAGAAGCTCAGATTATCATAAAAAAGCTAAAGCAGTTGATGATAAGATCTCTAAAAAAAGAGGAACTCAAAACACAGCTGTTGGTGAGGTTCCACCACCTGTTCAAACAAAAATGAGTCTTAAATTTCCTTTTCAAGAAAACGTAGTACAGGCAGATATGTCTGTTGCGAAATTCTTTTATATTGCTGGTATACCATTTAGCTCAGTTAATTCTTTTTACTTCCAAAAAATGGTTGATGCAATAACTGCAATTGGTCCTGGATATAAAGTTCCCTCTTATCATTCTTTGCGAGGAAATTTACTAAAAAAATGTTTGACCGAAACTGGTGACTTTTGCAAGGAGGTTCGCAAGTCATGGGATGAGGCAGGGTGCACAATCATGGTTGATCGTTGGATTAACAAAGTTGGTCATGCAATGATTAGTTTTTATGCTTATTCTCTGAAAGGTACTGTGTTTCTTAGCTCAGTGGATGCATCAGGGTATGAAAATTCTTCAGAAGGTCTTTCAAATTTGTTTGACAGCATCATACAGGAGGTAGGCCCACGAAATGTTGTAAATTTTCTTACTGATGCAACACCTAGCCATAGGGCTGCTGCTAGGATTCTAATGAACAAGTATCAGACATTTTTCTCCTGTATATGTGCTAATCACTGCATTGAGTTGATCCTGAATGCCATAGCGGAGATGGATGAGGTAAAAGACATAATGGCTAAGATGAAGAAGATCTGTCAAGTTACATACAATAATGTTTGGATCCTCAACTCATTGAGAGAGAAAACTGAAGGAAAAGAGGTATTTCAGAATGCTGCGACCGAGTTTGTAGCAAAGTTTTCTACTCTGCTCAACATGGTCGCTCTCAAAGAGCCTCTTCAGCAGGTGTTTGTAAGCACTTCGTGGGAGCAACCTTTTTTATCTAAACAGAAGTTGGGTTCAGAAGTGATTGATATTTTGTTAGATCTACAATTTTGGTCATCATGTTCAAGGATCATGAAAGTGATAAAACCCCTACTTGCAGTTCTACACCAAGTAGATGGTGAAGAAAGACCCAGTATGGGATATTTCTATGATTCAGTGGAAAAGGCCAGGAAGGGAATCATTTCAGCATTTGATGACAAAGAATCTGATTATCATTCATACTTAGACGTCATTGACAAAGTGCGGGAAGAGCTTCATAGCCCTCTCCATTTTGCTGCTTATTATCTTAATCCTTCTGTTTATTATAATTCAGGGTTTTTCATCACTAATGTTATTCATAAGAGTCTACTTGATTGTATTGAGACACTGGAGACTAATTTATTGTCTCAAGATAACATTACTAGACAGAAGTCTTTCTATGAGGATGCTGTTGGAGATTTCAGTAGACCTGTAGCAATAAGAGGTAGAGAGACGCTATCTCCAGGTGAGCCAGGATTGTAGCGTTTTTTTTTCTAATATACACTTTGTTTTCTGAATAATTATGTTTGGATTTTTATACATAGACATTGATGGTGTCTGCAACTCTGCATCCAGCCACCTGGTGGTCTCTTTATGCATCAGACTACCCCGACCTTCAGCGCTTTGCTATTAGGATTTTGAGCCAGACGTGCACAATAATGACATCTCAGAAAAATTTGTTCAAGAATGAGTATATACAAATAAAACACACAAACAAATTGGAAATTGAGAGAATGAAGGATCTTACTTTTGCCCGCTACAACTTGCATTTTATGCAAAGGTAAGCTCTGGAATCTCCATAAACCATGTTTCATTTGCTAGATTGGTTTAGTTTCCATTTTTGTTCTCCATAAACCATGCTTCATTTGTTTGATATGTTTAGTTTCTATTTTTTTATTCTCTGGTATCAGTTCATGTTGTGCCTTAGTTTGTTAAACTAGCAAACTTGGTCGTTTTTTAAATGGTTGCTTTTGTTTTTAGTGCTGAATTTTCCGTTTGTCAATTCATTGGACTCTTAGATATCTCTTCTAGAGTTTATTTTGTCATCACATGTTGGCATTGTCGATGTATTTAATATTTAGCTTTTTTAATGTAATAATCTTATACAATTGCTTGATGTTACACTTATTTTATTCCCTCATGATAAAAGTTGTTTTGTTATATATATAATAAGAAAGTTTAGGGGTTATTCCAGCTATTTTTGATACCTTAGATGTGTACACTATATAGTTGGATTTACATTAGCATAAAAAATGATCTTGGTTCTTAAAATCTCCACACCCTTGCAGGCACTCTGCCACATCATCAGGAAGCAAAACCTCTATGAGAGATGAATATGATCCAATGTGCTGCGATGGACTGCGTTCTGCCGCCGCAGACTGGCTCGAGAATCCTGGATCGCTCGAGCTGGAGAACAATAGCTGGAGAAATTTAGTTCTGCCCGGTGATGCGGATCCGACGAAGAACAACGGCGGTGATGTAGATGACAATAATCTCAGTGATGAAGTTGAAAGCAACAATTCAAGTCAAGATAGTGATGACACTGATGATTCTGGGTAGTTGGCTCCACCATGGCTGCTAATCCTAAGCTTATGATAGTAAAAAGAGCAACTTGATCTGGAACTAGAGAATGTACAGGAGTTTCTTTTAGCAATTGGTCTATTAGACTAGCTCTATGTTAATATGTAGTTATAGGAATTAAAACAGTATAATATTAGCTGGTTTTTATTTTAGAAATCAGTTAATTATGAATTAGTGTATTGATGATGTGGGATTTTATGGGCTTTCCTTTCTTTAAGATTTGTGCACTAGAGTGTGTTTCTGATGTATAAGCAAAATTTTGAAAATAATGGCAATTAAACGGCCTGTTTGTGCATTTGATATGGTCAGGGCATGAGCAGTAGACATTCATTCAAGCTTTATTTGAGATGATTTTTTTTACTGTTCTTTAAAATAATTTAAAAAAAAAATTAAAATTTTTATATTAAAAAATTATTTTAAAAACTAAAAAAAAAGTCGTCTCAAATAAAGCTTCAATCACCTCTCGATAATATCTTGTTAATGGCTTGCAGTTTTCAAAGACCTTACGATCTTCTTTTTAAGGTTTCGTTTGGGACGGTTGTTTTATTGTTTCGTGAAGCAACTTTGTAATACAAAAATTAAAAAATTTTGTACTAAAAAGCTGATTCAAGAAGCAATAAAAAAATCATCCCAAATGAAATCTTAGTGACAATTATTGAAAAGCAGATAGAGAAAAATCTCTCAAATATTTTCTATAATGACATGGAAAGCAACACCCATCAAATACATGTTTTGCGTAAAAAGGAACAGAGAGTAAAAGTGAATAGTATGAAATTCTATAAATTATTTAAAATATTTGGATGAGTGTAAAATAAATTTTAAGTAAACATATTTTTTATTTATTTTGAATAAAATAAAATGAGAGTAATAGAAAATTTAATAATGATAATGATTGGTGGCCAACAATAACAGGTAATAGTGACTTGCAATGGGATCGCAATGACAAAAAGCAAAGGTGGGAAATGACAGAGTAGATACTATATATATATTATATATATAATAAAATGAACTGAAATTAGTTCAAAACTCAAAATAAAGCACTTGGAACCCCTAAACCACGTGTCAAGGATTTTGCTTTCAACAGAACTCACTAAGGGCATCTCCAAGGGAGAACTCCATTTTTCACGGCAAAATATAGCAAAACTCCAAAATGTCGTGGTGCTTACATTTTAAGTGCTTCTGCGAAGGTAATGATCCTTCTCCCTTTTGTATGTTTTTCCGATAGAGAGCAAAATAATAGCATAGGTGAACAGTGCAACGTCAATATTGGCATCGCACTGTTCATCCGCAAATAAATAGCGAAAGA
Source organism: Dendrobium catenatum (assembly GCF_001605985.2). Lineage (NCBI taxonomy): Eukaryota > Viridiplantae > Streptophyta > Magnoliopsida > Asparagales > Orchidaceae > Dendrobium > Dendrobium catenatum. The sequence goes on from NW_021318735.1 coordinate 1,173,525, forward strand.
TTTGACATTCGGCTGGAGCAACCGAACGACGCCATACGCACGTTTGACGTTTGATTGAAGATGCTCTAAGGCTCCAGAACTTCACATTACATTAAGAAAAGAGCTGAGAGCAACGACGATGAAAGCGTAAGAATCCAGCAAAGCTCCTGATTTCCAATACCGTAAGATCTATATTCTATACTTTCAACTGCGATTTTAATTCAAAAATAAACATAAAATCGAATTTCGTTCACTGATTATTAAACTGCAATCTTTGGTTCATAAGCTTTAGATCATCACTTTCTGCATTTCCATTGCATCTATCAAAATAATGTCACCAAAGAGCATTAAACCAAATGATATTTTTCATAAATTTTAACTTATAAAGTTTTGTTTGTAACAGCTATTTTACTATTTTATAAAATAACTTTTTAATACAAAAATTTTTTGTTTAAAAAATTTTTATATTAAAAAAAACTATTTTAAAAAAGGTAAAAAAGCTGTCCCAAAAGAATCATAAAACTTTCTTTGAAACAGCATCAGGCTTAACGTCAAAAAGCTTGATTAAAGCAATAAGCTGAACAAAAAAAAAAAAAAAAGAACCCCACACTGAAGAACTGAACTGGATCAGTAATGAATATATTGAGTAATGAGATAATAAACTAAACAGTGCTAGTAACAAACCATGTCTTCAACACTAAACAATCTGTCACACACTGACAAAACAAAATATAATGTACATAACAGCACAGCAAAAGATACAGGACGAAATGTGCATCAAGATTACCAATTGTCTATGATACAAGAGACAGCACCAGCTGTAAAATATAACATGTAAATGTGAAAATGGGCAAAAAAAAAAAAAAAAGAAAGAATACCCTAATTAAAATAGGCCTCTAATTCATCAAATATATGAAGATGGGGAGAGGAAAAACAGTAACACATACACATACATATCTATCTCTGCCAATAGGCGAATATACACAGGCAACCTGGAAACTTCTCCCCCCAACTTATGCTCTCTCAAATGAAATTGTGCCTGCCAACCATTTGATAATATATCATCAGTGGGTCAGTTTCCAAAAAACTAATCGAGGAGAATCTGATCTATCTTTCTAGACTCCAATAACCTCGATCGCCGCAGCCGGAGGATGCGAAGGAGGAGAAAAATCCCCTTGAGCTTCAAGAAAATCGAAGATAACCAGGCAATCAAAAGCCAATCATCTACACAAACATCTGAGAGAAAAGAAGGATGGAGCTATCAGATCCAAGCGGGAGAAACCCGATCATTTGCGACTTGCGGACGACCCCTGGTTGGTGTCGGCGGTCTATTTGCATTAAGCTCCTGAGATAAAAACATACAAACATGAGTAACAAGATCGAATAACTCAATAGCATTTTTTTTTTTTCTTGTGAGAATGAAGGAAACCTGCATCCACGTATCCTCAATATGGCGCTCTGGTGATGTTTCTGGTGAAGCTATTGCAGGTGGCAGAGGATGAATAAGTTTTGGAACGACTACCAGATCTCTTCCTAAGACTAAAATGGCCCCTGCATTGTTTGCTGTACCTGTACTTGTACAACATTCAAGAGATCAGCTGGGAGATCTAATAACATAATTCAAAATATTAGGCCTTATAAATTTTTTTATTGACTTTGAGATGAGTGTAATACAAAAATAATTAATATTGCACTCATTTCAGTATAAACTTAAGGGTTTTAGTTTTTATCAGGGTTTCCGGAATAAAATTTTTTCCAATAATATGAATACAGTTAAAAATGCTGCAAAAAAATCAAAATTCTAACCACAATAGTTGGTTGCTGAGAAGAGAGTTATCAAATGTCCTTGAGCAAAACGCTCAAAACCATCCATTACGCATTCGTGTGCGCGGACTATGAGCTGTAAATCATTGTTATTGCAGAACTCCATAACACGGTCAGGCTGCAGAAAAAAGGCTAATCTTTTTAGAAGAGTTGCGTACCAATATAATTCAGAGTGGACGAAATTGAAAAGCACAATGCAATAACAAAAAAAAATCGACTTGGTTCAGTAATTTGAATGAAATCAGCATAACATTTGCAATCAAATGTTAATATTGAGCGAGTATTAGCACATTTGAAGCTGGACTTCCATTTTAAAAATGATAGATAAGCTTAAGTTTATTTGAAGCTAGACCACCAATTTAATAATCACATGCATATTGGAAGAATATGGGATGTGTAGGCCATTAAAATTTGCATCCGGCTGTTCTAAGAGAGTTTGTACTAGGTTAAACTTTCAAAAGACAAATTATATTACAAATAAGATACTAAATAAAGATTTTGTCCTCATTTTGCAAGGGCGTAAGGATTTGGTTCCAGGTTTCCCATAGACATAAGCCCTATAATTAATTACTCATCCTAGTGATGAGAGAGAACTTTCGATTAAGACTGGTCAACGAGCGTTAAATAGTTAACATATGGTAGTAGTGAATTTTGGTTTTTAGGATTGATAAATTTTATTGCCATTAGTTTAAACCGGATGATGAGGAGAATGATGATGAACTTGAACCACATCTTGGTGCAAATGCTCCTCCTCAACCACCTCCTTTATAGTCTCCTCCTCATCACAAGATTGCAATGGTGGCTCGGTGCAAACTTCTCATCACAATGAAAACATTGTCCCTTAACCCGCTTCTCCTAAACCTCTATCTCAAGCAACTGCTTGAAATTTCCCCCATGCCGCCCAATCCCCTATCCTTGCGTACTCTATGAATGGGCACAGTCCCTTAACCTGCTTCTCCTTGGGTATTTCTAGTATGAAGCTCTCAAATTGTTGCCCTTGTTGCTTCTCTCAAGTGAGTGTCCTCCACCAATTGGGCAAGCTCCATAGCCTCTCCCAACCCTCGTGGCCTCAATAACCAGACAACAACCCTAATCTCTGACTTTAGTCCCTTCATGAAATTCCCCTCCAACACTATCTCAGATAGCCTCCCCACTTGGCTGGACTGGTGCTCAAAAGTCCCGATAATCCATAATTGTTCCTTCCTGAACCATAGCAAAAACTGCTTGTAGAAAATCTCCTCTCCAACTGGTTCGAAAATGTTCTAATAAACTATCTTTGAACTCCATCCATGATTTGATTGGATCTCTCATGTCTCTCCACTAATACCAATACAAGGCCTTCACCTCCAAAAGCATAAAGTTGTCTTCGTGAGTCTCTCATCCTCCATCAGCCATTTACCGCAAAGTATCTATCCACCCTATACATCCACCCATGAGCATCTTCCCCCTCAAACACAGGCATCTTCAACATTCTCTATCAGATCCCCTCCGCCCCAACTTCCTCTTCCACCTCCGGCTCCTCCCATGTGGCGATTGATATGATCTCTCCATTGTTCTCACCTCTCCTCCTTTCATAAATGTTCTCTTTCTAAAAATCAGTCCTCATTTCTTCCTCTCAATTTCTCCTCATGTCATGTTCTTCACCTATTTCCCTCCTAGTTATCGGTTCAAGAGATAGCCTATTTTCCTTGTCACTCAATATTTCTACCACTCGTTCATTCCCCATAGTGCTGATATTGGGGTCTCTCCAACTTCCACTGTTGTCGGTTGGATGTGAAACTCCAATGTTTTCTTGATCATGTTCTCTAGGTTAGAAACTCTTCCTTCCATGAATGAAAACTGTTCTTCAACTTCAGATTTGAATTGGCTCACTTCTTCTAGTTTTTCTTCCAAAGCATCCACTTTATTAGCCTCCATAGGTCCCAAAAAAGTACTATAATGTCAATTTGACAAGAATCTAACCTCCACACAGCAAATACAATAATAGCATAAAGAAAACGAAACAGAAAACAACGAGAAATATCTTTATTTTTGCACAACAAAACAAGATACAAGTTAATCTACTATTCGAGAGAGATTGGCTCTCTACCAACCCTAGGCACCGCTAGGAGTAACTCCAAAGAAAACTACAACAAACACAAATCACATAATCCCCATCAAATAATCCAATTAACCTTAATATAAATCTTCCTACTTCCTTTCCAAATCTGAATTCAAATCAGCTATCTTTCTCTAAATAAGCCTTTCCTAATTCTCTCCCAAACCTAAATTCAAATTAGTCATCTTTCCCTAACTAAACCTTTCTTAATTTCCTCCCAAATTTGAATTCAAATCAGCCTTCTTTTCCTAAATAAACCTTTCATAATTCCCTCCCAAATCTGACTTCAAATCAGCCTTCTTTCCCTAAATGAATATTTTCTAATTTCCTCTCAAATCTAAATTCAAATCAACCCTCTTTCCCTAAAATAACTTTCCTAATTCCCTATGTTTACTTCTGTGTAATATCCAAAGGAAACAAAACAAAAATTTTTATATCTCTGCCTTACTAAAATCCTGCTCAAAATCCTTGCACAATTCTTATGGAAAACTGCCCAAAATCCAGCTCAAATCTTGCATTTATTGTAGTCAAATCCACAGCTCAAATCTTGCATTTACTGAACCTAAATCCTGCACAAATCCTATCCTGTTAACTGTCAGCAGCACAAAATCTTGCTTTATCCCTGCTGCAGCTGCTTGTCATCAGGCTAGTGGGAAATAAAAAAAGAAAAAAAAAATCAATATAGAACTCCCTCTCTGCTCTCACATAGCCACAGCCCCTCTACTTCTGCCTTTTCCAACCAAACTCAGCTCTTCCCCTTCATACAAGCACTGCTGCTCCACCTAAACCAACACCTGCCCATGAAAGCTCCCTCCTACAACAGATCTCCCTAACAGCTCCTACCTCTTAGTGGAGCAAACATAGCAACAGTTGTTGGCTTTTTCTCCCATCCCAGCTGATCTCCACGCGTCAAGTAAGCCTTCAAGCTAATCCCAACATCTAAGCCATTACAGTAACTCCTCCACACGTGATCCTTCCCTTCCCACTCTTCCAATCAACATTCTGATTCCCTTGACTTCTTAAACAGCAAGGCTCACACAACTCCTCTCCGCTTCCTCCTTGCTTTAAGGTAAAGAGACAAAAATCTTTGTCTCTACCCACGTGAAAGCAAGAAAAAGAAGCAACCTTTGAGTAGTTTTGTACTTAGTTGTAATCATTCCAGCATCTCACCTAACCCAATGCCCTCAACTTCCCACCTGAATCCTGCAGCCCATTACAAGTTCACTTGAAACCCACAAATCTAAGCCCATGATAGCTGCTCTTGGCAGCAGCAAATTATTAGGTCCGGTCACCGGACCTAAAAATAGATCCGAACATCCAATAAAAACTTGCCACATGAATTACGCTTTGACTGTGTTTTAGGTGTGCTTTACCTGAGCTTTTGACTACGCTTTTTGACTGCGCTTTGACTGCGCTTTTGACGCGCTTGACTTAAAATAATATTTTATTGGTGTCCGAACGTATCTCTAGGTCCGATGACTGGACCTAACAATTTGCCCTTGGCAGCATCCTACTTCTAAAATCCAATCATAACATAGCCTCACTACACTCTCCAAATCAGCATCCATCAAAATAACCTAGAAAGCCCATGTGACAGCCCACAGAACTAAGCCCATATACTGTTAGGAAGCTTCAATCCACCTACATTTCCTAACAGCAAGCCAGTCCACCTTTAGTCAATCCCTCATGAAACCTCAAATCAGCCCACATTGAACAAAATTCTCTAGTAGTCATTCCAAGGCCCAAAAGCCACACACAACTTCTCTTTAGGCAGCCATTTCACAAGCAAAACCAGTGCACCAACCAAATCCACTAAAAGGCTCATTGCATCCCAATCTTCCTTTTGCAAGTTACCTTCTCTATAATACATGCTGTTAACATTAATCAGAGCAATTAGTGTTGTTGATGTTTTGATTAGTTATGTCACTTAAATTTTTGTTTTACATCCCAACAGTTACTCAGCATTGTTGATTTTATTAGTCCCACATGCAAGTCTAAATATGTTTGTATCTTAGCATATTTGTACATATATTAAAAAAAAAAAAAAGAAATATAAAAAAAGAGAGGAAAAAAATATACAAAAAAGAGAGGATTTTCTTCATGTAAATTTTGCAATCTCCACTGACCTTAAAGGTGTAAATTTCTAAAACTCAGATTCCCTATTTCGTCGTTTGCGGCGAACCGACAAACCCCCTATACGCCCTCTCATAGCACGGTGGGAGGAGACCTGATGCGACGCCTACGACGAGGCGGGTAATCGCCTAAAATCTCATTTTCGCTGTTTGCGGCGGACCTGAGAACCACCCATACGCGCTCTCGTAGCACGGTAGGAGGGAGTCTGGTGCAACGCATATGGCGAGGTGGGTAAGCCCTATACACGCTCTTGTAGCGTGGTGGGGAAAGCCACTTGTGTTCTTATACCAGTACTTTTGAAGACCCCATACACACTCTAGTAGCATTGTCGGACGGCCCAGTTTCTCATAGTTTCCCTTAAGCGGGGGAAACGCTAGGAGTCTGCAGAAATTTTCAATGACGCAAGGGACTTGGACTTGAACTTGCACTGTGGACTAAAGCTTGAACTCAAATTTGAGCAAGAAGATCTTAATTGGAACAATAATGACTTGGAATTAAAGGAACTAATTTGAACTTGATTTGAACACTAATTGAAAATGAATTAAACAATCTGGACCCAAGCAAGGACTTGATTCGAACTACAGGGGACTCAAACTTGCAAATTTTTGTACATCAGTGAATTTCACTCTAATGCATATAACAGAGAACTCAAACTCAAGCAAAATACAATGAGCTTAAGTTTGAATTCAAGTGAATGATGACAAGGGACCCAACCGAACTGCAAAAGACTTGAACTTTTACTCAAACTCGGACTAGAACTTGAACTCGAGATCAAACCTGAACTTGAATCTAAATTGAACAATAAGAAGTTGTGCTTGCAAGCTATTGGAATTCAATGAACTAGAACTAAGACGATGAAATGCGCAAACTAAATTACACAAGAATGTGTGAAGCCTTGTGATGAGCCAAAGGACTACAAATACAAATCACTTGTGAGCAAATGAAGAGGCATAGTGGACAAGGATAATTCTTATATCCCATTCACAAGCAACAAGCAATATGAATATGCAATTTGGTTGTAGAAAATGTTGCAGAACTTCTAATCCACATAGAAACAATATGAAACTAGTGGTGTTCATATCAATCAACTCACAAGCCTATGTTAGAGAAGCTTGAAAGCATTAAAAAGGGCGAGCTATTAGTGGATGTGATTGTTGATATGCAAAGAAGGGCAACGACCCACACATGATTGTGAGCATGAATACAAAATTTTCATAAAACATGACGGCTCATTTGTGGGGAAAGATACGATCAATAAACAAGTAAATACACCGGTCTTCTACAATGTAGAATCGATGTGCAGTGAACGTGACAACACTTGCAAATGATTGTATACAATAATAGAGATCAATTAACCTGTGGCAATCTCTTTTAAAAGACTACAATTTCTTACAAGTTCTGAAGATACGTGTACCATGAGTTTAGTAAGTACAAGGGAATTGTTGATGAGTATAACTCAATCAGCATTCAACAACAACGATGCAAGTTAATCATGCAAACTACAATATGTTCCCAAAGAGGCTGAAAGGATTTGTAATGTTCAACATGACGCATGCACAAACAACGGAATTTGCAAGGTAGATGAATATGAATAAATATAATGGCATATATGTCATCGACAATAGTTCAATGTTCAGAAAGTACATTGATAAAAGAAATTAATACACAATGGACATGACGAGCAATGTATTCAATGAGTTTGAAATAAATGCACCAGTCTCTTACGATATGAGGCTAGTGCGTAATAAATGTGATGATGTTATGTGAATGCCTACAAGTAGCACTAGAAGATCTGCAATACATATGGGTTCCCTAGGAATACAGATGCACGCAATACATCTCACATGTAATAGCAGATGTATTGCAAGGACCAGAGACGACAACAAAATGCATAAAGAATGTGGCAAATGCAAACTCCTATGAATTACCGTGGGAGACCTGTCACATACACAAAGTGAAATCCCCGAACAGATACAGGAGACCGTAATCAAATGCAAACCTCTACGAGTTGCTAAAGAAGACTCATTTCATATTTAACATTTCATTTGCAACTAGAGAAGGACGATATGCAAGCGGGAAAGATGATATGCATCAAATACAAACTACTATGGGCCGCCACAGAAGATTAGTCATAAACATCACAAGATGCAGATGTACATACAATATGTCTTCTGTAGCCAAAGGCAGTATACCTACAGTATATGTATGCAAGGCACTTGCGATTTGTTACAGCACACTCATATTCAACAAATGTCAATCAAATATGTCGATCATTTGCAAGCAGAGACGAATAACAAACAACAAATGCAGGCCTCTACGACTAAAAACAGGAGATTAGTTGGTGCACTACAATCTACTTGCATAAACCATACAAGTAGTGCACGACAGTCTACCTGTACGAAACGGACAAATAACCACAATATGACGCCACGCCACTAGATCCGTAATATCCATGCAAGCGGACATAAGGTATTTACAAGTATTCCAAGAATGACCCCGCACATGCACCATAATTTGTATACACGTAGGTACACAAAAGGGCATGTGCAATCACAAAACCCACATGGTCCCCGACGAGCGTGATGTATTCACACACGTGACGTCTAAGGATGTTGTGCAGGTCAATAAATTTGAACTCGATCCTCATAAACAGGTAAATAGGAGTCAAGAAGGTTCAAAAAATAGTTATGAAATGCCCCAAAACACACGCATGGGCCCCGACGAGCGTGTTATGGGTATATATGTGACGTCTAAGGATATTGCGCGGGTGAATAAATGAACGTAGTTCGAGCTCGATCCTTCTCTATAGATAGATAGGAGTCGACACGGCTCGAATTATCAAATAGATATATAATCAGGATGTCGACCAGAATATCTATTTTATACGTTCATATAAGGCCTTCAACCAAGAAAAATTCATCAACAAAGGTATAAAGCCTATGAGTCCAATCCTCTGTCGACTAGTAGACAGAGTCGACAAAGTTCAATGCACAAATGGGAATGACCTAAAACACCCCCGATGATGACCGTGTTGAATGTTCATCTCAACCGGAGGGGTTCACAAACAATTTCAAATACTTCCATATTACCACAAAATTCAAATTCTAAAATCTTAAAATCCAAAATATTTTAAATTGAAATAATCCATCAAATAACTTAAAGCAAAATTCATCCACACTCCGCAATAGTCTGTCGAGGTACAAATTGAAATTTATTTCAACTCACATAGAGCTAATGTCTAGTCAAAAATATCACTAAGATCCATTCTCAAATAATCTTCTATCAGTAAGGACGTGGTACGTGTCCTCTAACCGGCAGTTTTGCCACCAAATGGCACCGCAGGATAAACGGTTATAACCCGAGGCCCTCTGAACAGAGTGGTTTTGCCGCCAAATGGCATCACGAGATAACGGTTATGACTAGAACCAATATATTCCTTAGTGGCATCAAATCCTTTATATATGAATCAATAAGATATAATTGATAGAACACAAAGCCCTCTATTAGCTAAGGTGGATTCAAATTTGTCCCCTTAGACAACATTCATCCTAGGTCTACAAGATACCCTTGGACAAAGCAACTAATGGCTGCCGATAAGGATCATTCTGTCATATTGGGTCGACTACCTCCGCTGACTAAGTAGACCAGCGACAACGATGGTCCGGGATAAATGAATCCTGGGATCTTGATCGGGTCCATCATCCATTCCCCTACCATCCACTTTAAGTGAAAGATGGTAAAATTTCAAATTTAAATATCAAAATTTTCAAATTTCCAAACCCATGTTGCTACTATATGCCAGATTACACGTATCTTTTATGTATCTGATTGACGACTAGCCTTAATCGAAAGTTCTCTCTCGTTATCGGGAGGGATAATTAACTATAGAGGCTTGCGCCTATAGGAAATTAGAACTCAGATCATAAAGTCCTCGCAAAATGAGGGCGAAATCTCTAGGTAGTATCTTATCTGCAAGCCCATCTGCCTTCAAAAATTTACCCTGTAACTTAATTCCGTTAAAACTCCCCCAAAAGAAAAGCAAGCAGGTGGAGGCTGGGGCCGAATTTTTGGAGCCCAGACCCTCCTGATTTTAGTTTTCTATGATAAATAATTAAAGGTGGAACTAATCTACTTTTGAGCCCCACCAACTCAGCTGCTAGTCCATCAGAATGCTATGAGAATAATATAAGATTAAGGAAGGCTATTGAATAGATGGAAAGCTCACCCCAAAAGTTACAAGACCGGGGCCTCTAGCATTTGGTCTTAAGCCTTCAACGCTATCATTCTCTGTTGGATCAGACCTACATAAAAAAGATAGTAATAAGCATACCAAGTTGTGCGTGGATATAAGACAAATGACAATTTAATAGGGTAAGGACATACCATAAAAGATCCATAAGAACTACAGATCCTGCTTCCATTGTAATTGGACGTTGTAGGTTCTCAATCTGTCCTATATGATTTATGGACCGCCCAATGCCACCATGCATGCAGATAATTTTTTTCTCAATTAATGCAGCCAAAGGAAGCCAATTGAATAATCTATTTATACGTTGCCACGCCCAAATTCCATCACGTTCTCCCTATTACCAAATGCAAGCAAACCACAATGTGTGTTTTAGAAAAAATTGCAGCATCATAACAACATTGAAGAGAAATGTAACCGCGGTAATCTTACTACCATTCGCTCAATGCATTCTATTCGAAAACCAAACAATGCATTAATATCAGCTGCCTCATGGTTCCCTCGAATTAAATGTACATTATGAGGATGCTCAACCTGCAGCATAAAACTTATCATATAAGATGTCCCAAAAGTTAAGGTTGAGAATGTTAAAAAAGATTGTTCTTCAGATGAACTATACCTTTAAGGCAAGAAGAAGACTAATAGTTTCCAAACTATGCTGACCTCGATCAACATAATCTCCTAAGAAGAGATAATCAATATAACTGTAAATCACAAGACAGAAAGAGAAAATTATGAAATTTTCCCTCCAAAATAAATAAATTATGAATAATAGGGAAAAAAACATGCAAGGTAAGCCCAACACAAAGTAAGAAAATTCAGGAGATTTCTGTTTAAAAAAAAAACTTTAGCAATTAAAAAAAAAATGTCTGGCGTGCTTGGTTCTGTTTTTAGATCCTGTTTTTTCTTACAAAAATAACCACTAATGCTAGAAAATATGCTTGATCGCTTCATTTCCCTCAACAAGATAAAAAGCACTGCAACACTGATTTTTTGTTCCTTTCTCCCATCGTCCTTCCTATCTCCACCGCCAACGATTTGCCTATGAAGCCAAGACATGAAAGAATCAAAAGAAGGTAAACTTCGATGATTTCTTGAAGCTCGTTGATTTTGTGTAGTGGACATTGCTCTTTTCTTCTTTCCATTTGCTAAGGGCTGTTTCATGCAATCAGTGGAGGAGGTAAGATGTGCATTTGACTCGTCCAAAAGAGCATAGCCATGAGCATGAAGGACAGAAAGTTGAGTCTGATATGCTTATATTGTCATTACTTTCCAAAATATATTTAATCTACTCTTTGATAATTAATTCTTAACCTCCCTTACCTCCTATATGCAAAAAAGGCAATTTTATATCAAGTTATATGATCATTGATGACTTTCTTGAACTATCTATTAATATTAAAATTAAAAGTTTTACTTTGTTTTCAGCTTATTAGGTTAAATTTCATTCATAAATATAATCGATCATTCTAACATGCGCTTGGGGTACATGTGCCTTTGCTATTAATAGAAAATGACTTTAGGTTGAAAATACAAAAATTACCAAATTTTATGGGGCCTACAAGACCAATATACATATATAGAGTTTCATGTCAGTTATTTTTTATCGATCATGCCATGCCAATTAAGCTATGTGACATGCTAAAGCTCTGCAGCAAAAAAATACAAGAACTAAATGAAGAAATTAAAATTGTCTGTATGCATGGTTCATAACATAAATTAGAGCATAGATCCGCTAAATAAATTGACAATACCAGGATGGAAACAAGTAAAACACAAATTACACAGCATGCTTTTACTATAAATACCTTTAAAAGAGGCATATAGCATGCCAAGACTTTCTAAAAAGCATCACATATAGGCGAATAACTTATCATTACAGACCTTGACTGTAATAAATTAGAATTGTACTATATATCAGAATCATTTTAGGGGACATCATGGTATCATTTCATTGGTAAAAGACCATATAAAAACCAATTTAGTATGTCCAGTAAAAGGCAAAAGGTTATTATCTTACGCTATATCTCCAGCTGTTGAAGGAGCGCCATACTCATCAAATAAGCGCATGAGATCACCAAATTGGCCATGTAAATCGCCAAAGATCTTAACAGGAGCTTTAATTTGCAAGACACTTGGTTCACTGGAAAATATTCGTTCAGCACTGTCGCAGAGATCTGCAATTTCATTCCAGTCCAAGAAAAATGGCCTACGTACAGGAGGCTTCCAACCACGGGGCTTCAGAAGATGTGCAATGACCTGCATCAAGTTAAACCAGATGCATGAAGGTACAAAAACAATGCATGAAAGAATGCTGGTATGACTGTAAGTCTTGATATTTAGTTCTGATTCTCTGAAGAAAAAAAATCAATAAACTCCACTGCTCTTTGCTTTTTAGTAATATACCGAATTCAAAGCATCTTTCCATAGAAAATAAACAAATTCATGATATGTGCATAATCTCAAAATACTGATTTCTTGATTGGTATTATATGATGACCTTTTTGGGTACACTATTAATTGACATTTGACGATCCAGTAACTTCCTAGCTGCAGTAGCATTCTCCGGAGTTCCATAGCTCACTCTTCTTCCCTCATTCTCAAACTGGTCAATGGAAAGTTGTCTGACCATACCCCCCAAAGCTCCCCCTGTTTCTGCAGCTACAACAACCTGTGCACGTTTAAGAAATTAAAATTTTTTGTTTTAAACAATCTTCCATAAAATCAGAAAATTATACTTGGCCAGGCTTAATAATAAAAATACCAACCGCACGGTGATGTAGCCGAACCCCAAGTGTTGGGGTATTAGTTGGCATAGAAGAATCTGATGTTTTTACCGAATCTGGCATTTGTTTCCCACTGGGAGTAGCCTCTGGACCGCCATCATGTTCAGCCAACTGCTCAACTTCACCATTTATTTGACGAGCCTTGGCAGCAGCCAAAGCAGCACTTATTGCCTCAGCCTCTGCCGCTGAGTTTTCAACCAAATACTCTACACCTTTGCTCAATCTCCTGCATACACCCAAACCAATACTTTTGTCAATTGTTCCAATATCCATATAATTTGTATAAAGCATCGCATAGAAAAAGTCAACTAGAATCTAAGCTCAAAAGATAACAACAAGTTCCTTGTTTCTCTTAGTGCTATTCAGGTGGACATAACCCCGCACCAAGTTTCACGATTGGTTTTCATCAAGAAAGGCTATAATGGGTAATTCAAGCATATAAACTTGGGTTTCTGAGGATATGATCTGGTCCATTTCTTAAATTTTGGGATAGCCTAATAATAATAATGATGATAAATTATCAGGTATGAAATAGTACCTACGAACACAGTCCAAATAAGTCAAGGTAGTTGGCACAAATTATGCATCAAAGCCTTGATTCAGGCGTATCCTCATTAGTATATTGTTAGACGGGTCGCCGAACGCAAGCCGTAAGGGTTAGGGAGCTGTTTTGGAAGGATTTTTGAGGGATTTGGGAGGGAAATTTGAATGTAGAGACTGTTTAGAGATTTCCTTTTGAATTGTATGCATTCAATCGTTGGTTTTCCTAGGGTTAGGGCATCTTGAATTTGGCTGAAATTCGAGACCTCTTAGTTTCTTTGGGCTCTAGCGGCATCTAGAGATTTGGGAGAGAAAGATCCACCTCTCGAGTAGAGAATCAATTGTATCTTGGTATTTTTTGTGTCCCTTTCATCAAATAATACAAATTATCTACTGTTTTGTGGTTTTGTATTAATTTTTGTGGAGAATTCTCGCTGTTTTCTGAAGATTGATAGGAAATATTTGAGATCAACAAGTGTTTCTTATCAAATTGGTATCAGAGCACATCGATCTAAGGGGAACCAAGGGCCGGAAGGAAAGTGAAAGTTTTGGAGGGAAAACTTGGGCAACTCAAAGCAGATTTTGAGGGGCAGATTGCTGATTTTCAAAATCAAATCGCATTCGTCAATGAAAGCATGGAGGGAAAGTTTGTCGTAGTGGAATACATGTTGAAAAAATTGCTTGAAGCCAAACCCAACCCGGCGACATCGGAAGCAAAGGAAACTACTTGTAGCCATGAAAGAGGTGGGAACCCTATAGGGGTGTAAACGAGTCGAGTTTTGGCACTATCGAGCTCGGCTCGTTAGTCGGAAAGGAAGCTCGAGCTCGAGCTCGGCTCGTTAGTCGGAAAGGAAGCTCGAGCTCGAGCTCGAGTCGAGCTCAAAAGACGAACTCAAACTCGAGCTCGTCACACTATTAACGAGCTCGAGCCGGCTCGCAAGCTACTTGATTATGATTAGATTTCCCATTTTTCTCATTTTTCCCACCTAATGTTTCATTTTGCCGCCTTGTCCTTTTGTATTTCAAAAAGTAGAAACACTATGATTTTTTTAGCATGAACCTGCAACAACTCTTTTTGGGAAAGCAACTAATAGTTTTTACTCATACTTTTTTAAAACTTCTCTCATATATTAATGAAGATGAGATATAGGTTGTCCTATTATATAGGAAGTCATGTCATATAGGCCGAAATAGGTATATTTTTATTGAATAGGCATCCTTTTTTAAAAACTATAGGCCGAAACTCCTCTAGCATATTTATTTTTTTAAAATAAAAATATGTTCGCTAATTAATTTAATTATTTAAATAATTTTGAGCCAACTCGCGAGCTCATGAGCCAAGCCTGAACCAGCTCGAACTCGAGCTCGTTTAATAAACGAGCTCAAGCTCGTGCTCGAAGCTCGATAAGCTCGGCTCACGAGCCGGCTCGGCTCGCTTACACCCCTAGAACCCTAACATGTTTAGGGGAAGGGAAAACCCCAAAATGAATATCCTGGAGGGCGTAGACGGAATACCTCCCCTAGAAAAACTTTCTGGGAGGAGACGAGCATTGGCTATGCAAGAAGGGATGTTGAATTTGTAAGGAAGGCGGATGATTTCGATCGTCGGGGTGCTAATTTTGAAATAAGAAGAGGAGATTTTGAGGAAATATTTGGGTATGAGCGACGAAGGGAAGAGCGTTACGATTGGGGGGACCTCCTCTTCGAGGAATAAGAGGCTATGGAGGATTCATAGAAAACGGGGTGACACGAAGGTGAGAAAGTTGAAGATGCCAATCTTTGAGGGCAAGGACACATACGGGTGGATATACAAGGTAGAAAGATATTTCACTGTCAATGGGTTAACGGAGGAGAAGAGACTGATGGCAGCGGGTCTATGTTTGGAAGGGAAGGCTTTGTTTTGGTAAAAATGGAGGGACATGCTTCCATTTGATGGAACGTTTCCAAACTAGCAGGGGAGGAGACTTCTACGAGCAGTTGTTCGCCTTAACATAGGATGGTTCAGTGATGTAGTACAGGGAGATATTCGAGTACCTTGCTAGCTGATTGGACCTCCTTCCTGAGACAGTGATAGAGGAAAATTTCATGAAAGGACTGACAACAAAAATCCGGGCAACGGTTAGAGTAAAGAGACCTTATGACTTGGGAGAGGCTATGGAGCTAGCTCAATTGGTGGAGGATCAAAAGCACCTGGATAGAGATATGGGAGGAAGGAGCTCAGGAGGTCTGAACAGGACCACCACCTTTCTGAAACCCAAGGAGTCGACACCAAGTACTTTTCGAGAGACTTCAAACGAGAAGATAGTAGGAGTAAGACCTTGGGGCAACTTCAAGAAGCTCACATAAACGGAATTACAAGAGAAAAGGGCGAAGGGTGTTTCAGATGTGATGAGATGTATATGCCAGGGCATAGGTGTAAGGACTAAACTCTTCAAGTTCTTGTTGTTTGTGATAAAGAAGGAATGGAGGGTGGTGTCGTCTTTCCACCTTGCGTACAAGATGGGTCATTGCGATGGGAGTATTGTTAGACTGGTCCATTGGACCGGTCTAGCCGATCTGAAGGGACTGGCTTACTCAAACAAAGGCGGAAATGTCCGCCTCCTATACGTGCCGAACGAAAGACGCAAGGGTTAGGGAGTTGTTTTGGAAGGATTTTTGAGGAATTTGGGAGGGAAATTTGAATGTAGGGACTGTTTAGATATTTTCTTTTGAATTGTATGCATTAAATAGTCGGTTTTCCTAGGGTTAGGGCATCTTGAATTTGGTTGAAATTTGAGATCTCTTAGTTTCTTTGGGCTCCAACGGTGTCTAGAGATTTAGGAGAGAAAGATCCTCCTCTCGAATAGAGGATAAATTGTATCTTGGCATTTTCTGTTTCCCTTTCATCAAATAATACAAATGTAGTTTTGTGTGGATTTTTGTGGAGAATTCTAGCTGTTTTTAGAAGATTGAAAGGAAATACATGAGATCTACAAGTGTTTCCTATCATATACCTTGTTCCTTGAAGCATGGCATTTTCAGTGCTGATATCCGTATACATGTCCCCATTGACAGGAGGAGCAACAGGAGTACCAAGGACTACTGAACCATCAGGAACTGACTCAGGGATCACCTGCCTTTCCCTTTCATCTGAGTATGTATATCCTCCAGGTGATCTCCCGGGTTGTATGTTGGCAGCGGCAACTGCAGCAGCATGAGAAGCAGCAGTTGTTGTCTCAGCAGCAGCTAGATCTTCAGCAGCTAGTAGATCATCTAGCAGCACACCTGATTAAAACAAAAATGCAGATAAAGTAATGAAAATAAAGTAGTCACTATGGACAAAATGGAGCAGTTCAAATAAAATCCAGAAGATCACTAAACTTAATAACAAAAAAAAATGATGATAATGTTAAATTAAAAAAATAAATACGTAAACAAAGCATACATTGAACAAGTCTAGAAGTTGTTGTCACAGAAAAATAACATATGTCAGCATCCGTGCTTATTATTTCTTGTGAAATACTGGCCGTTCAAAGTCCACTGCACTTGTTTTAGTTGCGTATAAATGTTTGCCTCTGATTTGATTGTTTTTCTTTTTCATTTAGTCAGTCTGTAAACTCTCTATCTGAAACATTGGAAATTAATGATTGTTCTGTTCATTGTCTGCTTTAATTCTCGATGACTTGAAAATTGCTTAATTTTATTTAACTTCTGGAGTATTTTTTTTTTTAACTTCTGGAGTAGAATTCTATTATTATTCGGTATTTTATAATCCTGTCATCCGGTTGAATCTGCATAATCCTGTCATCCGGTTGAATCTGCACAAATATGTTGTATAAAATCAATTGTTTTATTCATAAAACGATATTTTATTGTTGGTTCTTTAACTTGTCTTGCTGAGTATGAATTTTTTAAATTTCTTCATGCATGGAGAACTGATTGTACAAGGTGTAACCGTGATTCTAGTTAGTTTTGGATGTGGTTTGCAAAGGAGCTTGTTAACCATGACGTGGGTTGTTACCTCTAGTTTATGAGATATGGGCATAATAATAAGAAATAATAGTAAAAATTATACACAACATGCTATGTACAGGTGGACTCCAAAAATTAGCGCCCATTTCTTTTGAGAGATTCTGTCTTAGTTAAATTTTTAAAAGGCACTATATGTTATGCGGATAAGACACTATTTAGAGATTTCACACTTATTTTGCAATGTTTTATAATTTGATTCTAGGTTTCACATAGACTCAAGCCTCTATGATCATTATCTCTCTAGTGATGAGAGAGAAGTTTCAACTAAGGATAATCCATAAACACTAAATGCTTAGCATTTAGTCACAACAATTTGATTTTATGAGTAATAAAATTTACAACCTTGAACGCATAGTGGATGGGGGAAAGATGATGACAAACTTGATCAACATCTAATAATTCCATCATCCTGGGTTGTTATGATCTACTTAGTCAGTAGAAGTAGTCGACCCAACCTTAACAAAAAAAAAATTACGAGATTATGGGTTGCATCATCCAAGGAATCATTATATGCAAGGGCAAATGTTTATCTAAAGAGTTAGTTCAAGTCAACCTTAGGTAATAGCAAGCTTTCCACCCTATCAAGTTCATCATATGATTTACAACTCAAGGAAGTTGAAGCCATTGGAAAACATCTAGACAGTGGTCATAACCATAACATAATTGTTTCATTTTATAGTGAAACTACCTAGTCAGAGGGTCCTAGTCAAAATCATTATTTAGTGAATCCATTTGATGGAAAAATCACCAGTTTAAAGGACATGTGCCATATTTTTACTTGCATGAGATCTTTTAAGAGTAACAATAGCAATAAACTTGATAGGATCTTGTCCTTTTATAAATTGAGGTTAATCTTAAATCTATCATTATTATAAAATTATTATGGAGAGTGGATGGGTTGTTTCTTTAAGCATTGAGAAAGTATATTTCACTTGAATATTTTTATTATATTTTACATTTATTTGATATTTTTTATATTTTTATATAGTTTTCAACCACATAATGATTTATTTTGGAGTTTAGAAAAATTTGGATAATAATATCCACCCTAGTTGAGATTCTTATTCAACGCGGGCATCATCGAGGTGTGTGTTTGAAACACCTGACTTTGCAATTTGAAGATTTTGAATATAAATGATAACCCCTCTGATTGAATGTGTAATGAACATGCATATCATAGAAGTTTTCTTATGATTGCACTTTATTATTCTAAATCTTGTCAACTCTATCAGCTCATCAAAAGTGATTGGGTTCATCACTTGCATATCATTCAAATTCATTTAAATATTTGTTATAAAGATGCTCGTCAGGGTGGTGCAAGCATTTTTTTACTCCAGTTGTTATGAGAAGTGTTGAAAAACAAACCTAGGAGGAAGGGATTCTTGAAGTCCTACACCTTATTTCTACAATAGCATCTTGTTTCCCTTGCTCCTTCCTTCACACATGTTGTCCTTGCACCACCAGTCACCTATAGCTGCACCTCCACTAGAGATCTCCTCCCCTCCCTAAACCTGTCGGTCAACTTCTTGATGATGTTTCCACCTGCCGGATCCTACTTGCTATCTGGACTGAGAGAGACAAAAACTCTTTATGGCTTCCACCCGAGAGAGAGAGAGAGAAAAGTAAGAGAGGAAGAGAGGGAGAGAGGGAGAGAGCTCACTTTTAAAAAGGAAAAACTAAAATGATTTATTCATTTGCACCTTGAAATAATAAAAGGCACCCCTTTTAAATCAAAATAACCCAAAGGGGAAAAAAGATAAAATAGCCTAAAATAAAGAATAAAACTAAAAACAAAAAATAACTTATTAAATAAGAACCAATATCTAACAATCTCTACCTTAGCTCTTGATTTGAAATGTGATAAACATCCAATGCTAGGATTTCTCCCTTACCATCCTTAACAAGTTTAAGCAATGTTGAAACTTATGATTTGGAAGAGCTTTGGTCAACACATCAGATGCATTATCTTTTGTAGATACCTTCATATCAAATTCATCCTTGCTACAACTCTAGCCTTACATCTAGCCTTATCTACAAGTTTAGCTTTATATCTAGGCTTATCTTCAATACCAGTGTGGGCTCCGAAAATTCACACCCCGGCCTCCGCTAGCTCTTTTCTTATCCGGCGCGGGAGTTTTAACGAACTAAGTTCCGAGGTAAATTTTGGAAGGCAGATGGGTTTGTAGATAAGACACTACCCAGAGATTTCGCCCTCATTTTGCGAGGACTTTATGATCTGAGTTCTGGTTTCCTATAGGCGCAAGCCCCTATAGTTAATTACCCCTCCCGATTACGAGAGAGAACTTTCGATTAAGGCTAGTCATCGATCAGATACGTAGAGATACGTGTTATCTGGCATATAGTAGCAGCAATAGGTTTGGAATTTGGAGAACTGGATTGGATATTGGTAGAATTTGGATTTGAAAATTGGGTTTGGATTTGAGAATTTGGGTTGAAAGTTTGGAAATTTGAAAGGTTTGATATTTAAAATAGAAATTGCACCATCTAGCACTTAAAGCGGATGGTGGGGGAATGGATGATGGACCCGATCAAGATCCCATGGTTCCGTCGTCCCGGGCCATCGTGGTCCCTGGTCTACTTAGTCAGAGGAGGTAGTCGACCCAACCTGACAGAAGGATCCTTGTCGGCAGCCATGGGTTGCTTCGTCCAAGGAGACCTTGTAGACCTGGGTTGGATGTTTGTCTAAGGGGACAAATTTGAATCCACCTTAGCTGACAGAGGGCTTTGTGCCTTATCAATCATATCCTATTGATTCATATCTCAGGGATTTGATGCCAATAAGGAGCGTATTGGCGTTGGCCATAACCGCTATCTGTGGTGCCATTTGGTGGCAAAACCACTCGGTTCAGAGGGCCCCG
>NW_021318735.1:1194142-1239956 GCF_001605985.2 Dendrobium catenatum
TCGCACCGGGCTCCCTCCTACCGTGCTACAAGAGCGCGTATAGGTGGTTCTCCGGTCCGCTGCAAACGTCGAGAATGGGATTTGGAACATCATACCTTTGCGTAGCAGTCGTCGGCGGTGTCGGTGTCGAGGTCGAGGACCGTCCCCACCACGCTACAAGAGCGTGTATAGGGCTTACCCGCCTCGTCGTATGCTTCGCACCGGGCTCCCTCCCACCGTGCTACAAGAGCGCGTATAGGTGGTTCCCCGGTCCGCTGCAAACGTCGAGAACGGGATTTAAGTTAGAAATTATACCTTGGCGGTTCTGGCGGGCTGTCGGCTCGTGGATCGAGGCAAGGGCAGAGCAAGCATATTAATTATAATTAATTAATAATTATAATTATCCTTAAATAATTATGTTTATTTAAAATTAAATATAATTAATTAAAATAATTAATTATAATTATTATAATTAATTAAGATAATTAATAATATTTAATTTCAATTAATTAAAACTAATTAATATTAATTAACCTTAATTAATTAATATTAATCAATCATAATTAATAATAAACTAGTTATAATATAATTAATTAATATTAATTTTAATTAAATTAATTATAATTAATTAATATTAATTATAATCATTTAATTAAAATTAATTATAATTAATTATAATAACTAAAATTAATTAGGATAAACATAATTACAATTAATTAAAATTAATTTTAATTAAAAAAGTTAATCCCTCTCCCTCTCCCCTCTCTGATTTGGCGGATACACGGGATTTGGCCGAGCAAGCGCGCGAAGGGGAGAAAGTTACCTTCACTGTCGGCGAGCTCCTGCTCTTGGCTCCGATCAAAATGCCGTAACTTTCGATTCAACAGGAAGGAAGAGTCGTCGAAGGAGCGACGTTGCACAACCACGCGAGAGCAGAAGAAGTGATCGAAAGGGAGAAAGTTTCCTTTGCAGTCGGCGAGCTCCCGCCCGTTGCTTCCGAACAAAATGCCGTAACTTCGATCCGACTGGAAGGAACGTCGGAGGAGCAAAGTCGAACAGCCCTGGAGGGACCGGAGAAGAAGAAGCGCGCGTGAGGGAGAAAGCCTCCTTCACACCGAGCGGGCTCCCGTTCTTTGCTTCCGATCAAGCTGTCGCCACTTCCGATCCTACAGGCAGGGAACGTCGTTGGAGAGGCGAATTCGTTCGGCCACAAAGGAGTCGGAGAAGAGGCGTGAAAGGGATGGAGTTAACTTCACAGTGAGCTGCTCTCGTTGTTGCCTCCGATCAAAATGCCGAACTTCCGATCCGTTAGGAAAGGAATGTCGTCACAGGAGCGAAGTCGACAGCCACGATCAGAGCCGAAGAAGCACGCGGAATGGAGAGAGTTATCTTCACGGTGAGCGGGCTCCAGTTCTTGCCTCCGATCGAAATGTCGTTGATGGAGCGGAGTCGAACAGAGAGAGGGAGAATCGGGATTGATCAGAGAGTTCGGGAGAAGAGAGCGAGAGTATGAGAGAAAGAGCGAGTCAGAGAGCTGAGCTCTCTCATTTTCTCCGACATTTAACGCTGCAGAAAAGTGCCAGGCGACGTCGTGCAAGAAACGACGTTGGATCGTGCGTAGGTACGGCGACGACGTGCGACGAGCATAGCATGTAGGATTTGATTTATTCTCTCTTTTTTTGTTAACTGGATACGGGTCAACAACCAGCCCCTTCCTTACTTTTGAATAGCCACCTATAAGTGACTAGCTTCTTCTCCCCTGGCTTCTCCACCAAGTCCCAAGTGTGATTCTTCCTTAAAGAGGCAATATCCTCTTCCATAGCAAGCTGTCATTCAGTTCTCTCCTCATAACTCATTGCCTCCTTGTAAGAAGTTGGTGCATCACATTGCATAGAATATGCTAAGAGAGCATAAGAAATCACATCAGCAAATCTATACCTTTGAGGAGGCCTAGTTACACGCTGAGGTCTATTCCTAGCCAGCCTATAACTCCTTAGCAACTCCTCAATGGATTCCACCTCATTTTTTTTTATTTTTAGCAGCAACAACACCTTCAGAATTGTTGTCCAGCACTTCTATTTCTATATGATGTTGATGTCCTGAACTAGAACAAGCCCCTGAACACCTTCCAACAGTTGTAGAAACATCTTTTTCATCCATAGGAACCGGCTGAACCCTTTTAGGAATAAGATCAACCATCTCATGTTCATTAAAAGTGAAAGTGACATCCCTGCTGATTATGCACCTAGGATGTCTTGGTTACAAGCACCAAAGTATGTAGTCATACACATTTTCAGGATGCCTATGAAAATGCATTTGATAGCCCTTGCTTCCAGCTTTTCTTGCTTGATGTGAGCATATACTATACATCCAAACATCATCAACTCTTTGTAACATGCTAGCTGTCCACTCCACATCTCTTGAGGAGTTTTGAAGTCAACTCCACATGAAGGATACCTATTAATAATGAATGCATCCGTGCTAACTGTCAAGGCCCAAAATGACTTAGGAAGTCTTGCATTGTGCAACATACACCTCACCCTCTCCAGAATGGTCCTATTGAACCATTCCAACCCATTCTATTGAGGAGTGTATCTCACAGTTAGGTGTCTTGCTATGCCATGCACCTTACAAAACTTTTTGTACTCATTAGAGCAAAACTTCAATCCATTATCAGTTCTATGCTTTTTAACCTTCTTATCTACTTGATTCTCCAGAAGAACCTTTAATTCCTTGAACTTGTCCAAGGCTTTATTCTTGCCTTTTAAAAAGAAAATTCAAAGCTTTCTAGAATAATCATCAACTAGAGAAAGAAACACATTGTTCCTCCACGAGACTCAC
This sequence comes from Dendrobium catenatum, assembly GCF_001605985.2. Lineage (NCBI taxonomy): Eukaryota > Viridiplantae > Streptophyta > Magnoliopsida > Asparagales > Orchidaceae > Dendrobium > Dendrobium catenatum. Next base: position 1,196,963 of record NW_021318735.1, read on the forward strand.
ACTTGGTTGGCCCCCACAAATCAGCATATACATAATCCAAAACTTCCTTAGAATCATGTCTTGCATTTGAAAATTTCAGCCTCCTTGCTTTGCCAACTATAAAATGCTCACACAAGTCAATCTCCTTGATGTTTGTTCTTCAATTCCAGGCATTGCCTTTAGAGGTGGCTTTCCTTGTTACAAAAAAAAGCACTTCAGTTTGCCTTTAGATTTGGATCTAGCATGATTCTTAGCTTTGGACTCTCACTCCTTAGGTCTACCTTTCATAGAAAGGGCATCAACCGCTCCTTCATGATTCACCTCAACCCCCTTTGAATCTCCTAGAGTTGAGTGCAGCCATGACTTTGGCCATAGCAAGAGTATCCTTCCCATACAACAAGCTGTCCACAAAATGCTCAAATCTAGAAGGTAATGAGCTTATGAGAATGATGGTTTGATATTAATCTTCAATCTTTACTCATACGCTTTTCAAATCCAAGATAATTCAGTTGAATTCATCCAAGTCCGTATTCCGGGTTTGGAATCATTCATTTGCAAAGTGTACAACTTCTTCTTGACGTAAAGCCTATTGGCTAGAGAGCTTTTAAGATACAGAGATCCCAATTTTTCCCAAATCTCTATAGTTGTTCCTTCATCAGCAAACTCCCTTAGAACTTCATCTCCTAAGCATAAAAGGATTGCACAATGTGCCTTATTAAGCACATCCCTGCATGATCTTTGTTTTATCCTCAAGATCCCTTCCTCCAATAGAGTTGTGTCAAACCTTGATGGATTAGAAGAGCTCTCATCTTCAACCTCCATAGGCTAAAATCATTGAGACCTGTGAAATTCTCAATTTAAGCTTAGCAATGGACATCCTTCTTTCAATAACACTGCAGCACCCCTTCAACCCACCTGTCCACATAAATCAGCCCAGTAGCTCTTCAATCCAGCTATTGTATACATAAATTAGCCCAACAGCACTTCAATCTAGCTGTTGTCCACTAAAATCAGCCCAGCAGCCCAGTTGTTGCTCTCCTCCACCTACTTTCCACAAAACCCAGAAAAGGCTTCCCCTCTGGTCACCAACTCTTCCTCCACCTACTGTCCACAAAGAACAGCCCAAGAAAAGTCTTCCCCGCCTGTTGCCTCATCTTCTTCACCAGCTGTCCACAAAAAACAGCCAAGAGGAGCCTTCACTGAATGGTCACCTGCTTCTCCTCCAACTGCTATCCAAAAAAATAGCAAAGAAAACTGCTTCACTGTCGGTCACCCTTCTCCTCCACCTGCCATCCACAAAGAACAGCCACAAAAACTGCTCCACTGCTGGTTCTTCTTGCTGTCCACAAAAACATCCAAGCAAAACTACTCAACCACCAATCACCCTTCTCCTCCGCCTGCTGTCCACAAAGAACAGCCAAGGAAAACTGTTCCACTGGATGGTTACCTGCTTTCCTCCACTTTCTGTTCACAAAACAAACTGCTGTCTTCAGGAAAAACAGCCAAAAAAACCTTTTCGCCACCTGTTTTCCACCCAAAAACAGCCAAGAAAGCTCCACCTGCTGTTTACCAATAACAGCCAAGGAACTCCACCTCTTGGCTTGAATTTCCCCTTCTTGAGATCTAAAAACACCTTCCTTCTTCCTCTTAATATTTATTGACCAAGCTCTAATATCACTTGTTTAAAAACAAACCTAGGATGAATGGATTCTTAAAGTTCTGCACCTTATTTCTACAATAACACCTTGTTTCTTTTCCTTTGCTCCCTCCACACCTGCTGTCCTTGCAACGCCAGTCACCTGCAGTTGCACCTCCGCCAGAGATCTCCACCTTGCCTAGACCAGACAGCCAACTTCTTGCTGCTATTTCCACCTGCCGGATTCTTCTTGTTGTCTGGACCGAGAGAGAAAACAGCTCTCTATTGCTTCCACCCGAGAGAAAGAGAAGGGAAAGAGGGAGAGAGCTCACAGGTTTTGAAAAGGAAAAACTGAAATGATTTATTCATTCATACCTTGAAACAATACAAGCCACCCCTATTTATACTAAAACAATCCAAAGGGGTAAAAGTTAAAATAGCCTAAAACAAAGACTAAAACCAAAACCAAAAAAAACATGTAAAATAAGAACCAATATCTAACAAGAAAAATTAAACTTGAAATATGGGACTTACGACCTTGCTCTATACACAAAGCAACTTGCTCAAGAGCACGTTTAGCTTAATAAGTATGAGTTGAACTTTTTGAAAAAAGATTGGTATTTTTCAAAATAAGTGCAAAATCTTCAAAATATTTACATGGTTTTCGCAGTGAGGGAAATTTAAGTTTGCTATTGCTTACAATCCACACAGCATAATCAAACTTTGGGTTCAAGCATTAGCAAACATGTTTGATTTGAACACTTTTGTAAGCTTTTTTATGCTCATATATGATTTACTTGCGCATTTTTTAATGCACTTGCATGATGCATATGCCCATTTCCCAGTGCACTTATATGATGCACATTTTTTTAAGCACTTGCACACTAGCACAATTTTCAACTAGCCTGTACAATGCATGCGGTTGATGCATTTACACGAGTCTTGATGCCTTATATTTGAGTTTCATGCTACGTGTAAGAGAGTCAAAATTATTCGATTTTAATTATTAAAGCTCAATATTTCATCTTTTATCCGATGTATGTTGTGGATCCAGTGGCGATAGAATTAGAATCTAACATGTGTTCCATTATGTTCTTTTTATCATCTTACATGTTTATTAGCGTACTGGGCCTTGCATAGAATCTGTTCTTCCTCTTATTAGCTTGTTCATTTCACCTCATACAAGTGTAAATTCATTGAGTTCTGTAAGGTTTCTAGTGTTTACGAGTGAAGAGGGAGGAGACTATCTTCTTGGTCATAAGCAAGCTACTACGTTCTGTAGGTCCCTTGTAAGTCCATTTAATATTCAATATTCATGTAGTTATCTCATTTTTTAATTCTCATTTTGTATTTTTTTCTGGTTTTTTTTTCATTGTAAAATTAACCAATTTCATATTCATCAGTCCATTTTTTTTTTCAAATTTTTTTCAATCCGAAATCTGAGAACTTCAGAAAGTCACACATATGTCCCATATGTGCCATGATGTATAGCGTGTCCCCTATGTGCCATGCATGTGTCGCCCTAATGCTGGACAACATCCACTTGAAAATCTCCAACAAAATTTTAAGTGTGCTAAACACGTGTTGGAGAAGTATCCGTGTTGGACACAATCACCGAAGGCATTTTAAAATGTTTGTGCATCATAGGATGAGAACAATAAAGACCATGTTGAAATGCGTCCAGGTAAGCCACCAAAAATCACTTGTTTGAGCAAGGATAACAACAGCAAAGAAATTAAGAAAACTATATTCCAAGTTCAGATCTAAAGACAACTTTCAGATACTATAAATAGGTTTTAATCTTACCACCACGTAATCCTCCATAAATAAATATCATGTCGCCAATTGCAGCAGCCGCATGCCTGCACCTCCGTGTAAGTTCAACTGAAGCATCTCCACCGGCTGTATCAGCACTGTATTTGCCTGTCCTAGGACTTGTCACCACTGATTTTATATCACACCAAACTCCAGCAGCAGTGTCCAGCACTGAAGCATGCAAGAATATAAAGCACTTGTGAGATATCACCCAGTATATCTATGAGAACTTGCAAGTTACAATAAGCAAAGTCAAAGATATGATGCGGAAAGGTGTTTGGTTCAGAATGGTCTAAGTCTTACTAACGAAGGTGAAAGAAAGTCCTGCATCTATGAGAATGCTACATGAAGCGGACACAATATATAATCACAAATACCATAAGTTAGCACTCGCAATGCTTGCAAAAATAAAACAGGATGCAAACTGCCAAGTAAATGACACTCACGGTCAACTTTGCACAAGCTAAAATTGGGCCATCTATTAATCATATCTGTAGGAAGTATCACTGGTGTTCAACTACGGAAAATATTAAAAATGTTCTAATATCAAGATGCCTAGTGAAGAGTTTATTTATGTATCAGCTGCACGAAATATAGAAACAAATGAAATGAAGATGCTACCAGCCAGTGCGGTGTTTCTATATTTTTTCACTATATAGGTCAAGAAAATTTCGTATGCTCTGCATAAAAATGGTTAAACTTAAACTTTAATGAGTCGAAGCAATCAAACAGTCATTTATTGGGCATTTATTATTGCAAGAAAAGCAGGCATAAATTCGTATATGAGAAGCACAAGCATTTCTAAGGAAAGCAATAAATAATAGAAAAAGATAAGTCCACAAAACTCATCAACTTCCGCAAGCTGAAAGCCAAGAGAATTGGATTCAACGATAGAGTTAGATATATAAATGATATCACGTGAAATTACACAAAGATTGACGCAAAAAAGAAGTGCCTCATAATGTTCAGAAATGATTATTAGAGATAGCTTCTGGCTACGGATACCGGATAATCATTTATACATTGCTCAAGAATAGCTTCTTAAGGAACAAAAAAGACGATTATTCCCAACGACTTTTCTTTCCCGTTGAATGTCGACATTTGAAGAGGGAGAATTGCTTGGAGGAGGACAAAAAATGCAAAATGTAAGGAATTCTATAAAATGAATGCATGTACTTATGCCAGAGATGACATGGCTATTAAAGCGGAGGGAATTTAACAAGTATCAAATCTACAATTGTTAAATCTCAACCTCACGATACAAAGAGCATCCACGGCTGTGAACAGTAATCCGTGGGAAGACCGCCTGTATCACATTTATTCCTTCCAGAAGTTGATTTATTGATTTAGGAATGATTGTATTCTCATTATTCTAGAGTTACTTGTTTCCTTATCAATACACCTTGTATAAATCTATAAATAGGGAGTAAATTGCATAATAAAATTCAAGCTTTTCCCTCTCAAATTCTCAATTTTAACATGGTATCAGAGCCAACGGCGATCTTAGATCATCGGAGGAGGAAAAGAAAAAACTCGGAGCATCCGAGACTTGATCGCTGCAGACCTCACACATCGAAGCCAGAAGCCGAAACGAAGCGGAACTTCCGATCCGACAGGAAGGACAAAGAGAGAGGGAGATACCGCAAGAGCGAGCTCCCGTCCCTTCGCTGTCGATCGAGCGAGAGAGATCGCGTCCAAGAGATACCGCACGAGCGAGCTCCCATCCCTTTGCTGCTAGTCGAGCGAGAGAGATCGCGTCCGAGAGAGAAGGAGATCCCGCACGGGCGAGCTCTCGTCCGATCCAACCGGAAGACAGACCAATTTCTTCTCAAACTTCTAATTCGACGAAGGAACACTGTCACGAGCAAGTCCCCTCTCTGTCGCTGGCCCTCGCTCGGTGAAGAAGATCGGCCCTACTCCCGATCCGGGTTTCTTAAGGGACTCGGCTGGTTTTTTTTTTTTTTTTTTGGTTTTTTTTTTTTTGTAAACCAGAAAAAAAAATTATCTTTCGACCTTTATTGTCGAACAAGAAAATTCTAGGAAGCCTTAATTGCTTTCCAATGTCATAAATTAACTCCTTTCAAAGAGTTGATCAAACCGAGGAATCGATGCTACACCAAGGACGAGGTGACCTTCAAAGCATGCAACCTTCCTATCGTCTAAATGGGAAGAACTACCTAAAGTAGTCTCAATTTGTGAAGACCTGAAGGGGAAAGAGAAAATACATCACCTCCTTGGAGGACCAAAAGAAGGAGATCCCATTTTTGGGGCATGGGATGAAGCAGACTCTATGATTATGTCATGGTTGTGGAATTCCATGACTCCAGAAATTAGCGATACATTTATGTTCCTTTCAACTGCAAATGAGAGATGACATGGCTACTAAAACGGAGGGAATTTAACAAGTATCAAATCTACAAGATCTGCAGATGAGCAATTAGTGAAAGAAAGTATAGAGAATGGTTATCAATTCACAAGATTGGAAACAAACACAGCCATAATATTTAAAAAGTTGTTCACAAGACTTTGATACAAATGAGTTTGCCGTAACTGAGTGCATAACCAGGTCATTACCAAAAACAGTAACATAACACTGACATATATCAGTTTCAAAACAGACCTAAAAAACATAAGAACTTACCTGCAACACTTGATGAATCTTCCACCATGCGACCACCACCTAGAGCCCCTCCAGATACATGAAGCCTTGCATTGACAAAAACCTAAAAAAATTTGTTATAGAATATTATTGCATATTTCAAAATGATACTAGAGGGTAGAACATATGGAAAGGAAAGTGAAATCCCCTCACAGCTGCATGTTGGTATCTTGGAGAAGGAGAGACACCCGGAGCAATAGCCCACTCCCAGCGTCCATCTCTATGCTTTGCAAGCCCGTATGCACTTGCCAGCGGCTAAAATATAAGAAAAAATGGAAAGAACCCACATGAAATGAGTAATGATCATAATATTCGAAAGAATTAAAAAGGTAAATACAAGATTAAAAAGGAAACAAAGTTGTTATTTACAACTGTTATATTGTAATCCTTGGAAAGGAGCAAGGAAATTGTACAAATTAAATTCTTTTTCTGCCATGTTAAAACTCAAGAAATATTTACCTGAATCCAAGAAGACAATAGGAAAACTAATTACTAACAAAAATATAACTACGCAGAACCAGCTTTAATTAGAGACAGGATGAAGCAAATCGCCAATTGATAATACAAAGAATTCCAATTCCCATTGTTAATTGAGTCAACATCAAAATGAATGAAAATAAAACACAAAGAGACAGACAAAGAGCAGAGCATTAACCTCTACAGAAAATATTTATTCTAGACTGCCTGTTGTAAGAAAGAATGACAGTTGATAAGATCAATACGGATCAATATATTAAGAAAACCTGATCAATATATTCAGAAATCCGTAGCAATATCAAAAATATATTTAAGAGCATTATTTGAAACAGAAAGGATAGAAAGACTTGAAGCACAGTAATGCCGTGCAAGGAAGGATTTAGTACATTTATTTTATTTTAAATTAGGATTTTATATAGAGAACGACTGGAAGCAGAGTATTGCAGTGCAACAAAGGATTTATTTCATTTATTTTATTTTCAATTAGGATTTTATATTTATTTGGTTTATTCCTTGTTCAATCATCATTAGGGATAATTTTAAGACAGATTTAATTGTGATCTTACCTGTAATACTATTTCTATAAATAGAAATTGTCGTACAAATGTTGATTAAATCTAATGATAGAATCATTTGAGATCAGAGTTTTTGTGCGGCCTACACTCTACAATGATTCTCTTTGTTCTAAATTTCTCCTTGTCGTTTTGTCTTTACCTCTTGTTTCCTCCTCTCTGCCATGTTCACTAGTCTATCTACCCAACGCTCTTCATCTCTCCACCTTTTCGCTCTCCTCCTATGCCAGATTTGTCTATTTCGACTACTCAACTCTACATCAATTTGGATATCAAAGCTAAAACTCGATCCAATGTTTGTCCTATGACCACATGTGACTAAACCCTCAGTCTTCTTTCGCTTGAATTCCACACAACTTATGGCATCCTTTGTATCCGTTTTTTCTCAAGATCCAACCAATTGAGCAGCACTGAGCCCTCTTCAAGTGACTAATCTTGAGATATCTATTCTCTAAAGCTAACAGATTTTGCTCGTCAGCTTCTCCACAAATATCCACATCACTTCTTCCATTAATACGTATAACTTCAGTTCCTCTCCACTCACAAACACCTCAACAACATATCTGACTCCTTTTAAAAGCTTTATATTCAAGCTTGCTAATGTCCTCCACTCCACCGCCACCCCCAGATTTGTATGATCACAATTTCCTCATCAAGTCCAGCACTCACTCTTAGACCTCATCATCACTATCTTCCCACACAAACACCCACGCATGCCTATGAGCTTCCTCAATCTTAACTTGTTATCACCTCTCATGGCCTACTCTCAAGCATACACGTTCACAAGTCATTCTCACTAACGCAACAATCCCTCCAATTACTCACACCTGCATCCTCATCGCTTTATTTGCATGTGTGCACCTACCACTTCTCACCCATGCTTGTGCAATCCTTAACCACGCAATTGCATCTTTATCCACTCACAACCAATTCACAAGCATCCCTGCGTCAGCACTCCCATAAGTTCCTTCCCCCTATTGCATGCAAAATGCTCAGAATTGGGGCTTCACTCACATCCCCACTCGCAACCACATTCTCTAATCTCTTCTTTTTTTTTTTGCATCCTTTAATCTCATTAGTTTGTTTTTAACCCACATTTTAGGTCAAAATGCACTTTGAACCATACACTTTCTCACCCAAATCTAAACCTAAAAAATGAAAAAAAAAATGGAGAAAGAGAGAGAATTGGAGAAATCAATTTCAATTAGTCAATTCTTTAGTCAACTTAAGTTAATCAGTATTTCAATTAAGTTTGATCAGTTTAGTAGTGTACATGAAGACCTCAAAAGGCATTTAGAGATAACTTTCTTGAGCTATGATAATATTTTTAAAGATCAATGAGAAAGCCTTCTATTGAGATTGATGTTCATTCCCCTCAATCTCTTTCTTCAAAAGATAGATTTCTCATTTGTCGCCTTTTCTTTAAAATGAATTTTGCATTCATCACTCTTCTTGAGAATGGATATTGCGAGCCATAGAATGCAGATGAAGAACTTCAGTTCTACCTATAATAATAAGGCAACCATACACAGTAGAATTCTTTGTAGCCTAAGAGGAATTGATGTCCTGCAAGAAATAAATTTAAGATTTATTTCAGTTGTTTCAAATTAAGATTTTAGATTTACTTAGTTTATTTCTTTAGATAATTTAAGAACAGTTGTCTCAATCTTATTTTTAATTCTATTTCTATTAGAAAATTTAACTTTATATCACAAAATATGCCCCAAATGCTTTTTAGACCTGAACAATAAGCCTTATGGTGCAGTCCCGTTAGCTAATCCATGAATATTAAACCTCCTCGTGTCAACCCATGAACCAATAACATAAATTACTTCAAGATGAACCACAACAACAACAACACCATCAAGCCTTTATCCCATTAAGTGGTTCGGCTACATGAATCATTTTTCTCCCTTTTGTCCAATTAAAAGTCAAATTCTCATTTAAATTTAATAAAAAAAGTAATCTCTAATATTTTCTAACATAATCTTATTAGATCTACCTCTACCTAAATGTTTCAGGTTAAAAATCTCAACCGCCCTTGACACTTGATCCCACGGCCAAGATGGGAATCCGTGGGAGGCTCACCTAGATCACACCAATCTCTGTTAAATCTCAATCATCCCTTGACAACTAATCCCATGGCAAAGATAGGAATTCGTGGGAGGCTCATCTGGATCACGCCGATCTCCTTCCATATTTGGGTGGTTGATTTATGAAGGATTATATTAAGGCAATTATGCATGATTCTGTAGTTAATTATTTTTTTATTAAGACAACTTGTATAGATCTATAAATTGAGATAGTTTATGTAATAAAATTAAGCTTTTTCCTCTCCAATTTTCTGAATATAACATGGTATCAGAGCCTTCATTGCCTTGGTTGGAATTTTGAGTTTTTTTACTGCTAGACTTTTTGAAGGGAAGGCCTGGCCTTCCCATCAAAAATGAAAGGGATCGTATTTCATCTTGTTCATTCCTGCGTACATCCAACCGAGAGGGGGAGAGTGCTTCATCTCGCATTCTCGTCGTTTTATTAAGAGAGATCAAAGTCTAATTCGTCTCGTTTGGAGGAGTCGAGCAAGAGCCCCGTGGTCTTTGTGTTCGATCAAGAGAAACGAACGTCTCGTAAAACCCTCTAGCATGTGTGCGACCAAACGGGATGAGAGAGGCATGAGGCCAAAAGATTTTGCACATGTGTCTGGGAGCTAATTGAGTAGGATTGCGCTAACCATTATGTGTGATCAAGGGCGAGCCGATTCATGCATTCTGCTTCCTACTTGTGTGCGTCCAGAGCAACCGAGCAAGTGAGAAGGCTTCCCTTTTTGGTCTTCTGCATGCGGCTAGAGAAGGCACACAAGACCCCTTTTGTGCGTGACTACCTAGTGGCCTAACCGAGTGAAGAAGAGGATCAAGAGAGGGAGCAAGCAAGAACTGCATGCATGTGTGCCTTGGCTAGGATGACCGGCCCTCATGCTTTTGCTGGTGCCGAACCAAGCAATGAATGAGCAGTTGAAGAGAAGTTGTGCATGCAATCTAGTAGGGCCGAACAAAACTGGGAGCCTCTTGAGCACGTGTTTGCTCTCGATTTTATGGATTTGGAAGGATAATTAATTAGCTTTCCCGTTGTCCCACCACAGACCTTTATTGCCGTAATTCTGAGGAGTACAAGTTCCCACCATCGGCCTTCATTGCCTTTATCCCACATAAACTTTAATTCATCTTCAAAACTTCAACAGGAACCTCTTTAATCTTTATATAATTACAAATAATCTAGTACGAAACTAAGATTAAGTATCCATAAAATTATAGCATTGCGACCTTTTGGATAGACAAGGCAAGAAGCATAGCGAAGACTTGGAACATATTAACACTTAAGCAAAGTGAAGCATCAGGTGAGCAACATTGTGAATTTATCCTGTGTATTTCTAGATTTATAATATATTTAAAAATTCATGCTTAAATCTTGTCTAGCACAGGATGCTAAACAGCCCCTAAGGTTGATAGGTTCCTGGGTTGAGTTGTTAAAGCACTTTCTGCTCAAAAATGTTTTTCTGTTTTCCTGTGAATGTCTTCCTAGCTGTCATGATTAGTTCTGATATTTTGACATTACGCAAGCTTAGTTAATGGCTACTATCTTATTTCAATTCAATTGTGGATTTTACCTTCCAATCAGTACTATAACGCCAGTTAAAATGTATATATATATATATATATCTTGTTTGGTTAGGTAGATCCAGAGTAAAGTAAAATCGTTTTTTTTTTTTTTTGGTAATAATTTGAAAGAAACTATGGAAACTCATGCATTCATCTGTTAGTACACCTTTTTAGCACAAATTTCTTATTGCTAAATAGTTTTTGAACTTAATTCTTGTTTTGACTAAGACTTCGTTTGAGAAAATTTTCTTATTGCTTTCTAAAATCGGCTTTTAGCTTTTCCTTTCACAACCCATCCATTTGCTATAGCTTTTCCTTTCACGACCCATCCATTTGCTACTCCCCGCTCTGGATAGCTCTTTTTAGCTATGTGATTAGTTGGAGTTATCTTAAGTGGATGGTGCTGAACCTCACTGGACTCCTAATCGAACATAATGTCGGCTCATTGATAAGTCCCCACCTTCCGCCCTTTAGTTTTGCTTCTATGTCTCCTGGGCATTAATTGGCTTTTTGGCATTCATTTCAATCTCAAACTACACAAAACAGGATCCGAAGAGTTACCTGCCATCAAAGCTTCCTCGAAATTACAGGGTTCAAATCTCCGTGGAATCGCATACTTGGCACTTTCGGTCGCCAAATCACCTAATACTGTAGCGAACTCCAAAAGCAAAAGACGATGAAAAACGAGATGAAGCAAGATTTCGCAGTTTTTTTCAAAGAAATAACTGGTGATATCGTTTGAGCGTACCTCGCTGGGTTTGGGAAAAGACCTGAGATGCGAGGGCTAGGACGAGAGATATCTGGGCCTCCAGAGCCATCTGAGTCTTGCGAGTATTTACGCCTCTTTCCAACCCGGCCAATATCTTTCCCAGTGATCGCCTGGGGCTTCCGGGCTGGTCGCTCGGACGGCGAAGGATCGCAACTGGCTTCCCCACCGCAAGCATCTCTCTCTCTCTCTCTCTTTCGGGGTTCAATTCATCGGAATTAAGGAGGCGGACTGGACAGGGTTGGGAAGATCAGTGGATGCGATTAGTTTCAATCCAGCAACGAGAATGATGCAAACTTCCGAGCTCCCGTCCTTAAATCCGATGAAAATGCCGCAACTTCCGATCGAACAGGTAAAGGACACGTCTTCGAAGGAGAGAAGTCAAACAAGAACGAAGGAGCCGAAGAAGCCTCTCGTGCAATCTTAGACCTCCTGCGAAGCAATGAAGCCCAACAGCAACGAAGCAATGAAGCCCAACAGCAACGACGCAAAGGAATTCTTCATCTAGTAAATTTATAACCCGCTCAATATGAGCGGGTTTCTAATTCGTGCAAAACAGGCCCCGTAATACACTCATAACTAAACAATCAAATTTAGTAAATACATGTATTTGTTTTATTTTACACTCCTAATTCAGGCAATCAAACAACCCCTAAATAGAATCAATGGAGAAAGGAAATGTCATGTCTAAATTGTTCTGTAACTGGGTTCTTTTATAATTTTCTATGAAGTTAATGATTACATGTTTAGATTTTAATTCACTACAATGGAGAAAAAAATATAAATCTCATGTTTAAAATTACAACAATGATTTCAGCGGATTCACTATGAATTTAACATAAGAACAGCTCTCCAAATGGCTAGTAATTAATAATTACTCACTTGTTCTAAGAGAAATTGTAATTTTCAAATTGGGATAATTGTATTTTATGATGAATGCGAATTTATTTATTTATTTGTTATTTTACAGATGCCAGAGGTTCTTTAGATGTTCCCAAACGAAACTGAAATTTTGCATACAACTCAATCATGAGATTTCATGGAACAAAATTTGATGTTGTAAAGGAGATGTCAGGCTTCTCCACAAATAAACAAGAAATTTTGATATTGGATTCATCGATGCCAATAGAGTATCATCATTTTGGAAATATTAATGCCATTATTATGATTTACCCCAAAGTATGTAACATGTGCTTCCTTAGTACTTCCATGATTATATAGAAGAAATGTTTTTGTATGATATGGTACAATTTATATTATAGACCATATATCCATCTGCAAAATTACTCATAAGAGTATTTCTAAAATGGATATATTTATTAAAAATAAAATTTAATGAATAATTTTTTTATTTTAGCATGTACTTAGTGATTTTAAAAATCCTATGAATGTACAATTGGTGCGCTTGCAATTAAAAGGGTCATATAAAGCTTTCCAAAATTTCCCATTTTGATTTCTCCTATTATGTTGTCAATTTTTAAAATGTTAAGAAAGAACCCATTTCTGCCTAGATTATCAATTTTATTTTTGTTAAATGGTGAAATATTCTTATCATCCCGTTAGAAAAAGGAAGACCATTGCTCCAAAAAAAAGCAAGAATGCTTTAATTATTTTTTAACTTAAAAATTAATATCAAGCCTATGATACTTGGAACAGATTTTTAAGCTATGTGCACTTAGCATATCTGCTTTCTCGAAAATCAGTATTTTGGCATTTCAAACTCACCACACTATTTGCATCCCTCCCTCCACAGAGCAAAAGAAGACCATCTGAGCGCGCACTTGCAGTTGCATACCTAATCAAGAAGAAAGGAACTAAATTTAGAGTTTTTTGCTTTTTTTTAGACAGATGAACTCATATAACAGAATCAAAAATGTCCAAAGCCATTTTTTCCCGTATGTTAGCCAAATTTAAATCTAACAACTTAGACATATTTAGCATTGACACTTACAAGAATTATTTCCTTTGCAGGTGCATGAACATTTCTCATATAACATTGGGCTTCAATATACAAAATATGAGGCAAATGCATGGACAGAGATGGAACAGATAACAGGCGAGACGAGCAAAAGAGAAGAAAGGAAGAAAAGTTTAAAAAACTTGATTAATCTCAAACTGCTCAGAGAAAAAATAATAAACATTCTACTAAGGAATCAAGAACACATCTTCATATCATAAGTAGAAATTTATTGACAAAAATTTGAATTACAAAACATCCTGCACGGAACTCCCAATAACATGGAGCCCTTGCGTAAATGTAATATGCTGAAGCAAAAAAAATCTTTTCTTCAATATTATAATATCTAGGATTATCTCACAGTTTCATTTTAATTTTATTTAGTGAATTATATTGATTTTATTTATTGCAAATTAGATGATAAGATTTTTTTTCAAATTATCTCCCCTTATTCTCACCACTCCCGTCTCTATCTCCCATGATTATCTCTCTTAACCAATAGATCATTTAATAATTCAATATCTCAATCTCCTGGAACCCATCTCACCATCTCACTCAAGAAGAAAAAGCTATAATACGAAATGTGTGTTGTAATACCCATCATGTGTTGTTGTGCCACTGAACTATCTACAACACTTAGTATCTAAGCCCTAATATCTTGTTTCCTCTCTCTTAAAGTCCTTGTTTTTCAAAATGGATGTTACGTCCCTTTTAGCAAAAGAAATTCGGATTTGCTCTGCAACTAGTGGAGAATGACAAAAGGTAAGGTTTTAAGGCATTCTTGCTTATAATTCTTCTTGCAAAAATTTTTGTCACAACTCAATATGCTTTAGAACACACTCATGACTACAAAAATCCCCAAGCAATAGTGGCAATGAGGATGATTCACTTGATAAAAACATGCCTTCTAATGTAGTGGTGGTAGTTCCTACTTCTTTCTGTATGATTTGTACACAAAACTTTGAATGAAGTTTAGATCATGCCTTCAAATTAGAGTCTTCCCAAATAGCTAGCCTAATGGTTGAGAATGAACCCAAACCTACTCATAAGATTAGTGATCTAGACCCACCTAGGGTTTTTGCTCTAGCTGGTCATCTAAATGCTAGGGATATTAGTAATTCAAATTATCTATTTGTTGGCTTTTATGTTAGAATTTCTAGCACAAAAGATCTAGAAAAATAAGTTTCAAATTCTATATACCAAAAGGGAAAAAAAAACAAAATAATATATCATCACTTTCCAAAATATATATATTAATGAGCTTCAATTTCGACATTTTGATGAGGACCCTTAGGATTCCTCCCATCAGATGTTGGTTCATTTGTGCCTATTGGCCTTGACGATGTATTTTGAGTTTAATTTCCTTTTCATCTAGCAAAATTATGCAATTGCTTCATAATATACTCTTTCATTGACTGATAATAAAATTTGTTTTGCTTAAAAAAAGAAAGCCTCCTTTCTTCAACTCTCTCATATCAAAGAAGAAATAAAGCAAAGGCATTCATAAAAAAAAAAGGAAGAAGAAGATCAACAAGAAATTCATTGTCAGTAGTCAATCATCAAGCTTGTATCAAATCAATAATTCTTCTACATCATAACAACTCTTTCAACATTGTCAAGAATATTAAAGGCGGTAATTTAATATACCTATTTCATTCATTTGAGCATGAGAAAGGGATTAAATCTGGAAGCATTCTACATGGATGTATGGCACATATTTGGAACTATGTATGTTTTATATATGTAGGTTTACAAATGAACTTAAAAATCAACTCTATTTAGAGTTTCCTAAGAGTTCAGAGAATAAAACAAATCTATAATTCCATGTTCATGGAAATTTCATGAGGAATTGCCTATGAAAAGAATCATTTTAGGAAGTCATTTAAGCTAATAAATCTTAGTAGAGAAAAAACATCAAACTAGCAAATTATAGCGCCCTAGAAAGAAATGCATGACGTTCATGTCCCATAAAATTGTATAGTCAAGATTAACAAGATACAAATCCCAGAGCATTTCCGGTTTGGGCTACCAACTAAGTGCCTGCAAATGGTAATTCAGCATATTTAACCTAATGTATGCTACATTAAAGTTAATGACTTGTAGCTAAATTTTCTGACTCTGAAGATTGCAATTTGGACCAACTTGGCTATCCAAGCAAAGACTTAAAGCGTCATAGACATTAGACTGGTATTATCCTAAATAGCCATTGTGATCAAAGCCTGAGTAAGAAAGGTTATGAACTAGCTTAAGTCGACAAAAAGATTGCCGTTAGTCCCAAATTTAGATCAAAAAGGTTAAAAAAAGTTGTTAAGTCGACAACCAATCATAAAATTTAAGACAAAAATGATAAAATGAATCCAACTTTGGATTTTACTAGTGCTAGGGTATTCCCCATAAGTAACGCACCACATCCTGGCCCATTATAGTGAACAGTAGGTCAAGGTTTTTTAGGACCAGCATACATGTCAATGGCATGTGTCATGGCGCATGACACAGCACGGCCCACGTACGGCACTATTTTCTTAGCATAGCACAATGCATCGGAATAGCGCGGGCTATAAACACTATGCATGGGCAAAGCAATATAGTGCAAGGCGCAAATAGCGCATGCAATTTTATTGACATGTTATAAAATTTTAATTATAATTAATATTTTAAGATTTGCATATTAATATCATAATTAATTATTAAAAATAATAAAAGACTTAATTTTTTATAGGATTTATAGATTTTGTTGTTGCTGTTTGACATGACTTAGGCTAAATTATGCTTAAATCCCGCTCAAATTTATTGGCTTAAGTTTTTTGTAGGATTTAAAGTAGTCATTTTTCCTGTTCATCAAGATATTTATGCTCAAATCAACCTATCGTTTGTTATATATATAATTTTATATTGTGTGCATTGTTTTAATTGGCCCGCACCATGCCGTGGCTCCACGGGAAACTTTCCGCTATGCTGTTCCATTCGGTGTTAAAAAGTAGGGGACTATCAGGCATAGTGTGCCACAACTTAGCCTAATATGGAGAAAAGTAAGCAAGTAATGGTTATGACATCAATATCAAGTGATGCAACACAAGTTTAAATTATTATTGTGAAAAGTGAACAAGAGTTAGATCTAAAGCTATGATTAGATTTTCTATATAAATTTGAGAACTTTGCATAAAAAACGAGATAATTTGTGAAAGCAATGTTTAGACGAAGAATAAACATAACATTACTTGTTCAAAAAATGATGTGAAACAACCAGGAAATTTTAGGAAATAATAAAATTATTGCAAATTCGCTTACTTTAAGATTAATGAATCGTAAGAACTAGCTTTAAGAATTATCCTTTGAAATTTTGCTCATGTATGTTGTTACACTTTTGAGAGAACAGATCACTTTAAAATAAATCAGAAATTATAATAAAACTAAATGTACTGGTAATAATAATCCGCAGGCTAATATAAAGAACTTTCACCTTGAGTTTCCCTCTTGCACTCACACTCTTTGAGAGGCTTTAGTGGAGAGAGACCGTTAGCAAACTAAGCTATGCCACTAGGACGGTGACGACACCCATGGTCTTGAGCCACGGGAGGGTAGTCGGAGAAGGAGGCACAGGTGGACGTCCGATGAGCTGCCACTGTTCGGAAGGTCGTTGTTCGCAAATCATCTCGGCGAGATGGTAGAGTATGCGATCTACGTAGCCTTCGACTGGGTCGTCGAATTCCCAGTTGGGATCAAAGAAGGGTGATTGCGAGATATCAATTTGTCCTTGAGAGTTGTATGTGAATCCGTGATCAACTTCAGGATCTATCATCCAAGAAAATGGGGATCTTATTTATTGTGCACCTTGGCAATGTGGGAAGCCGACGGCTAAAGCAAGAGGATGAGAGGAGTGGAGAGCCGACGGGTGGGGTGGGTTTGGCTAGAGAGGGGAACGGGTAGGTTAGGGAGGGGTTTTGGGATTTTAGAATAATTACTAAGGTAAGTAATTAATCTAGAGAATTAAAGAGAGATAAGGGAAATAAGAATTCAATTTTGAATCCTAAATTAGGGAAAGATAGGAGGGGGGCGGCAGCATGCATGGGAGTTGAGGAGATTGGGGAGGGAAATAAATGCTTCCTAATTCATTATCTTAAATCAGGAAACAAGTAATGGAATCAAATCTAATTTTAAATTTGAATGACTTTAATTTGAACACTTGCCAAATTTAGATAGGTTAATTTTGGGAAGTACTTGAAATTTCAATTTTGAATTTCAAATAGGTTTAAAGTCCTTCCCAAATTGACTTATCTATTTTAGGCAAGCAATTATGATGATTGAAATCATCATCAAGGGGATTCAAAGAAGGGGGGCGGTGGCTAGGGTTTGGGTTGGAGATGAAAGGGGTCGGTTTTGGGTTGGGTAGGCCGGCCCTAAGGTGGGAGAGGGGGAAGAGAGCCGTCAGGTTTAGGATGGGGAGGATGGTTGGTGGCCGACGGTGGGGGTTTGGGGATGGGATGGCCGGCGACTTGGCACCCAAGGGTGGTATGGCTGGCGGTTGGAAGCAAGGGAGAGGTGACCACAAGCCTGGAGCTACTCTGCGACTAGTGGGTATTGCTTTGCCCACACTTGGGACTTCACCACTCAAGAACTTACAAGCTTAAGAGAAAGAAATTCTGGAATTTTACTAAGCAATCATCAAAAACCAATACAAAGACTAGGGCCACTATATATAGGCCTCAACAATGAACAAAAAAACAAAGACACATATGCCCTCCGGGCTACAACTCACTAAACTCCCTTGTAGGGGTACAAAGGTCAACTAAAACAAATAATAAAATAATACTAATACAATAACATAAAGAACACATAAATAGATGATCCTGATCGTGGTCGTCGATCCGCAATGTCTCCTGTAATAGACGCGCTAGAATCTTCTACTGATGTCCTCATCACAAAAATTAAATGAAAACATGAAAAAATCCAAGAACATTGTGAGAGTTATAAGTTATTGACATTGAAACGGTTAATAATAGGAATAGGGCTGAGATAGTTTTGTAGAGTGTTATAAAATAAAACTATTGAGGTGATGAGGGTTAGTGATAAGATGGTTTATATAAAAATAATTATTGATGAGAATATTATAAATGTTGCCCCTCAAGTTGGATTAGAAAATAATTTTATAAAAATAGTTTTTGGACAAATGAACACTAAAGAATTAAATAATATTAATAAGCTCTAATAGGATGACCTCGAAGAGGATTCATGATGGTATGGAATAAGAGATAAATGTAATGTAAGAAGCTCTATTTGATTTCACAATAACAATCTTAATATAGTTAACATATAATATATACATAAAAAAAACAAGAATATTTAGTTGCTCATAAATATAGAGCAAAAAAATCATAAATAAACTTATTTTTGCTTCAAAGTAAAGAAAACAATCCAAAGAACTAATTGCTTAGGATAAGGTAATGGAATTTGAAATGTAAAAAATTATTAATCAAGTAAGATAAGTTGTTAACATAGCAAAATTTGAATTATTTAACTCAAAAATCAAACATAAGTAAAAAATAGGAAATCACTCAAAAATTATTGTCTTTTGTTTGTTTTAGATTGAGCTCGAATGAAGACAACTAGTCAAGCTCATCTCAAATCAAACTTGAACTAAGCAAAGCCTAGATCAAATTGATCTATATCTCAGAGCGGAAATGCAATGTATATGTGTATATTTAAGCATATGTTTTGATTCTAATTAATGCACATATACTTTAATACATTTATACATATATATGAGCCTATGTATGATGCAGTATGAATAGAAACTATAATGTGGTGCAGAAGTAAACTAGAATGGAATGAGGAAGTGAGATCATGTAATGTTCATGCAAATCTTTCTTTGACAAAAATTCTTTAAAAATTTATGTTAAGCTTCAAAAAGTGATGAACAAAGTGATTACAAATACAAAGAATCTAACAATAAAAATATGATTCGATTAAGAACTATGTTAACTAATGCAAGATTCTTAGCCTTAAATTGTATGGAAAGCAATTGCAAGCTAGAAAAGGATATAATAGTGATAGAGTCAGCAAAGTCGGTGACATAAGCAGGGATAACTTGAAGTTAATCTCCACAAATAGTCCCTTGTTGAGTTCATCTTCTTCCTTCATTGAAAGTACTTCTCCAAAGGTATGCACTCACTCACTCAAGAGGTCCTTTACTTATGAGGGAAAGAACACAATTAAAAACAAAGTGGCAAGAAATCAAAGCCTTCATTCAACATTACTTGGTTTCTATGAAATAAGACCCAACATATACAAACTTCACAAGAGGAGACCAAGAGAAATGGAGAAGGAAGTGGATTAAATGCTTTGTGGAGTTTGAAAGGTCTTGTAAGAATCTCAGGATAATAAGGGGGGTTTCCAAAGTGTTTTAAGTTGTTTTCAGGGAGAATTGCATGCAAAGCATTCGAGGAGAAGAGAGGAGGAAATGGAAGCTACTTTATAGAGGGAGAGAGAGGAAGTGATGTGGAGTCAAACATTATGAGATGGCAGTCAAAGTCAGGATAATGTGGTGTTCAAGGTCAAGAAGCAATAAAATTGGTAAAATGAAGGTCGAAAATTGGCTCAAACATAGGAATGGGCATGTCTCTTGCTCAACCAACTAAAAACTACATGACTCATGCACACTAGTGGCCCATAATGAAAGATTCAATATACATAAGAAAAGTTGAAAATACATGAAGAAGATCAATTGTTGCATATATAACATAAGACTCATGACCATGGTTTAAAATTGCACAATAAGAGGCGCGTCTCAGCGCAATTTCTTCCATTTAAACCTCAAAGCCTATGCAATGAGTTCAAGATTTGAGGCGTACGCCTCAAGTTTACTGCGGTTGAGAGGCATCCGCCTCTAAAAATTATGCTCGGTACTAAGCAGTACATGCTCGGTACTGAGCAGTACATGCTCGGTACCACTAGGTAAATGCTCGGTACCGAGCCGTACCGCTTGGTACCGAGCAGGTATATGTGCGCCTTGAGCAGTACATGCTCGGTACTGAGCAGTACATGCTCGGTACTGAGCAGTACATGCTCGGTACTGAGCAGTATATGCTCGGTACTGAGTAGTACATGATCGGTACCACTAGGTACATTCTCGGTACCGAGCCAGTACCGCTCGGTACCGCTCAAAATAACTCTTACAATAAAATTTTGTTCTGGTACCGCTCAAAACAACTCTTATATGTTAATGAAAAGAATACTGTGATTTGGGAAAGATGGAGTTTGAGTTGAACTATATTTCATGTTGTTTTATTATTAGGATATTTTGATTTCACTTCATATCTTGTGCATTTTTATGTTTTATACAATGTTTAAAATTGCGTATTCGGGTATTGAGGCGTTTTTCATTCGTGAGGCGAGGTGTAGGCCTCAAGGCGTTTTAAGGCGTAAGCCTTAAAATCAAAAGATTGCGTAAACATAAAATGATAAATTTTTTATATACTGCTGAGTGAATAATATAAAACATAAAAAACATAATATATGAAGTGAAATCAAAATATCCTAATAATAAGACAACATGAAATTTAATTCAACTCAAAATTCTATCTTTCCCAAATCCCAATATTCTTTTCATTAACATATAATTCCAATTTCCAAAAATAAATAGCAATGACATATCACATAAGAACTCATAAGTCATCAGCACTGTCATCGCTAAGGAGTTCTTCATTTGAATCAACATTATGATGAACTGCTCTCTCCCGTACCTCCTCTCCTATAGAGTCCAATGTGGGGCATTTACTTCAAGATTTATGTAAGTTTTAATATATATAGCGTGAGGCCTAAGCCTCATGCCAGTGAAGCGAGGCGGGCCTCAAGGCGGGCCTCAACCAAGTTGAGGCACAAGCCTCATAAAAAAAAAAATCGAGGCGTAAGCATCGAGGCGTTTTTTACTGGAATTGCGCAAAGGCGGGCCTCAAGGCGAGCCTCATATTACGCAATTTTAAACCATGGTTTTATATATTATTTACTCATTACTCTATATACAAAATTTATCATTTTCTGTTTACGCAATTTTTTTATTTAAAGGCTTACGCCTCAAAACGCCTTGAGGCTTATGCCTCGCCTCACGAACGAAAAATGCCTCAATACCCGAATACGCAACTTTAAACATTGCTCATGACACACATAAACTCTATTAAACTAGCCTTTAAAATATAACATGCATCAATGCATGTACGTAAGACTAAGAATTTGTTTTAGGGGGTTTAAATCAAATCAATTTTTTGGACCAACAAAGCTTGAATCAAAGCTGACGAGTCATGCCAAGCTCAAATCACGTTCAGATCAAACTAAGACAATATTTATCTCAGCTCAAGATTGGATTGAAGGACTTCAAGATGAGCTTGAGACAAGAATGGATCGGAATGAGATTAGATCGTTAATAATTTTAGTTGAGTCAAAACTGACATGATAAGATGGCTAATTCCAATAATAAGAATCTTAGGAGAGTCTTAAAAAGTAAGTTGATTGTGCACTGAGGACAAAATAAAAGGCTGTAAATGAAAAGAAATGTACTTTTAAAGATTAAGGAAAAGAAATAAGCATTTAAAGAGTAGCAAAAAATTTAATACTAAATAGATTTTTTATGATTATAAAAAGCAAAAAAAGACAAAAAAAGAGTGTAGTGAGTGAAGAAGAAATTATAATTTTGATATTTTATATAATAGGCTTGGTACTGAAAAAGATAATGAGAATATATATATATATATATATATATATAGATGACATACTTGTTAACATTAAGGAAATTCTAGGAGGTTTTGCAATGAGTTGGTTAATAAATCTTTGAAAAAAAATTAATACTAAACTAGTTCAAATTATTAGGGAAAAAATATTTTGTTAGTAATACTTTAGAATAAAAAAAAAAGTTAAAGAGTGTGCTAATTATAAAGAAATCAACCTTGAGTCATTATATGAAACTATTGGAGAGAGTAATAGAGCATAAACAAAAAAAACTACATCTTATGAGAATCAACTTAATTTCATATCAGAAAAATCTACTATAGAGTGATCATTATGTTGAGGCGATTAATGGAAAGTATGGAGAGCAAATAAAGGATTTTAATGTGATTTTTATTGATCATAAGAAGCATATAATTGAGAGCTAAAAAAAAATGGTGTGCATGCATGCCAAAAGTAAGTTTAAGTTACTAAATATATGATCATGAAAATATTACTAGCATTAGAAGCATTTGTTAAGGTGGTTCATGCCCCTGTGATTGTGGTACCTAACTGCAATGGTCCATTGCCATCCCAACCAATGGAGTTTTAATGATTTAGCAAGCAATTTCATGCCAATGAATAGAGTGACTAATGTTCTCTTTTATGCAATCAAATAATAAGAGATGGAATATGACTATATTAGGGCCTTATGTGGCTCAGTAGCAGTATTTAACATTGTTGTGTTTTATCACATGGATTGGAGTGAATACCATCTACCTAAACAACTAATGTTTGGGGTGAGTGCACCACATCTCTGCTGGTGACACATGCACATGGGCTGCCACAACAAATGCACTCTAGATGTATACAACCATTTCAGTACGAAAATAATAATAATATTAAATGCCAAGCATTGAATTATGAGAATCCATTATTTTTAAAAAAACCATCTATCAAATCAAAGATCATGTAATTATCCCACATAACATAACATGTATTATGAAATCAAATGGTATGGCATGACAGAAATTCTTTTTCAGGAAAGGGAAAAAAGGCACTCACATGCATGGAGGTGGGCCTTCACCTTCTGGCTCCAACTTTCTCCACTCATAGGGTTTAGCAGCAGTGTCCAACGCCCAAACATCAGCTAAAGGTCTCTTACCTAGAAAATTGCAGAAGTTTACTTCTCAAACATTTCAGGAACCAAAATAGTTAAAGGTAAAATGTTGATTGATATCATCCCGAGATAGTATTGTGCATGCAAATAAAAACCTACCATCATTTCCACCAATGCATAATAGAAACCTCTGACCGACTAAAGCCATAACATGACCATAGCGTGGCCCAGGTCCAGGTCCTTGAACAACCACCCTGTGATAATAATTACAAAACTTTCAACAAAGATATCCGCATTATTGGCAAAAAAATGTCTAACTAATAAATCTTGCAATTACCTATGCCATCGTGGACGTTGTTGTGTTAAGTCCAAGACATGAAGATCCTCTGCCGACAAACCAGCTGGGCCAATCCCACCCTACATTTCCAACAGAGATTGATAAAATTCAAAATGTTCTCTAACTATTTTTCCTGATAATAGAACTCCAAGTTTTCATTAGTATCTAATAGTGAAATCAATCAATGTTATAGAACCCAAACCTGAATTACCACCATTGTGCCCACAGCAGTTGCAACATGTGCAGCTCTTGGTGAGGGTGGTTCTCCAACTGGAGTGAGCCTAGAACCACATAAAAGCATAATCACCATTTACATATGTTAATTATGGGGAAAAAAAGCAAGTCAAAAAGAACAATTTTGACCCCTTTACCAATAAGAATAATTTTTAAAATTCAGCACTTAAATCCCTATACATTTGCAAACAAGAACAACTAGAAACTAAGCAAATGAGAGAAAATTAATATCCTAATACTTGATCTTCTTCCTCACCTCTCCCACCATTGCATTTTTCTATGATTTGAACAAAAATTGACATATAACTCCAATAAAAATTAGCTCACCCAATGACTCATCAAACAGCAGATTATGCAACCAGATATCTAATTTTCTAGTAGAATCTCTATATCCTATCAACGGAATCCATCTCATATTATGAGGAGGTGGTATGCCAAGAATAATATCCTTGTGGTTTTTTGAAATTTGGAGTCCCAATAGGATTCTCGGAAAACATATTCTAAGGTAAAATAATTGGGTTGCATCAGGCATAGACAAGGTTTGGGTGCAACCATGTTATGAGGAGTTGGTATGCAAAGAATAATATCCTAATGATTTTTTTTTAAATGTGGAGTCCCGATTGGATACTTGAAAAACGAACTCAAATACAATAATTGGGTTGCATCAAGCATAGCTAAAATTTGGGTGCAAGCGGATTGGTCCAACCTAATGTTCCATTATGGTCCGGTCTAGCTCTATTTTTTTACTAGGGTTAGACAAACCGTGGGGTAAAGGTGCCCAAAACTCTAGTAGAATACAAGAATTTCAGGACGAGTTCTCAAAAATATCAGGCTGATAAACTTTGATAGAATACTTAAGTTGCACCAAAAACCTAATAGAATACCATATCAGGAAAACATTCTGGTAGAATATTAGGGTTGGCAAAACTTAGATAGAGTTCTAAGGTTGCATGTAAAACCGGGTAAAATACTAAATTTGTGCTCAAACTTGGTACAATAACAGAATTGCATCCAAACCCATGTAAAATACTTGGGTTTGAAGCAACACAAGCAGAAACACTCACATACAAGGCCAAGTTCATGAGCATTCAAAGTTAGATGGAGTAGTTTTATAACTGACAAAACCATTATTAAACTTAGTTTATCATTTGGGTAAAGTGTTATAATTAAAAAAAATGAAAACTAAGGAGCTTTACAACTAACTAAAAATCATCATCCTTGACAACAAAAGAAGCAAACTAGAGGAGTTGATAAAATTTTAAAAAATGGAAAAAAAAAAAAAACATTTTCTGGCTATAAACCTCCAGTGTAGTTAATAAAATTAAAAGCAACAATGAACTTGGGCAAGTAGAAAAAGCTAACGGAGCTGATAATTTTGAACCAAGCTAAGAAGCATACCTCGTCCATCTGTTCCCCAGCACATCATAACAATGAACATCAGCAGTTGCACCAGCCAGCCCTGCAAGCGAAGAGAATGCCACCAATTTCAGAGAACATGAAAGTGATATATGAGACCCTTCTCTCCATGACTGAGTATAAAAAATGACTAGCTTCAACTCCCAATTTCAAAGAAAAAGCAACCTGAATTATTCTTAAATTCAAACACAACCTCCGTCCTTTTAACTTATTTTTCATTTATCACAGCGCGTAAATATAGAATCATTGTCCACCCATTCAAATAAATCAAGTGTTTCCAAAGAATCCAATAGCCCGCTCACCAAGCTACTTCTTTACAATCTCTTTTAAATTTTGCATGCAAAGCTAGATTACGAAACTTCCTCGAACATGATAAGGAAAAGAAAGGACAAACACTCACGGATGCCGGCGCTACCGGCTGAAGAGGGTGGCGTGGCCGAGTTGCCCTCGAGTGCCGTGGCGCCCCCGAAGAGGATCAGCCTTGGGCCGATATACCCGGGCGTCCCTTCCTCACCAACAGCCGCTACCGCCGTGAGCGTATGACCGCAGCGCGACCCCGGCCCATCCTCCTTCTTCTCAATGATCGCGTTCACAACCGAGTACGTCGGAGCCGGCCTAGGCCCAGCCACAGGAACCGCGGCAGGTGCCGGCTGCTGCTGTGGATGCTGTGGCGGCTGAGGATCATGATAGAGGTTTGCGGCAGTTGAATCGTGGTCAGATTCAGCGGACATGGACGAGTCTACGTCCATACCTGTGCTGCGCCACAGATCGGAAGAAAATGGACTGAAGGCTCGACCTAGAAGAACCACAGCGCATTCCTCCGAAGCCGCAGCAGCGACATCATTGAGCCCTTAACAGCCGATTTGTGCCCAGTTGTGTGATGGAAGCTTATGGAATCAGGGAAAAGAGCAGGAGAAGAGGGTCCCACCGTCTCTCTCCCCCTCTCTCCTCTTCGAGATCTTTGCTTCGGCCTTTCCGGGCGCCGCCAGAAGACAATTCACCGGCTGAAAAGAAGAAGACGCGCGAGTGGGATCGAATTTTAATAACGAATCAGGAAAAGCTAGATAGAGAGAGAAAGCGAGAGAGGCGATGACGACGGCGAAGAAGAAGCGAAGACGAAGGAATGGGATTATGGGAGCGGAGGAGAGAGAAAGAGAGGGATAATACCCGGCCCACCTCCCGTGCTTTTCTTTATTTTTAATGCTTACCTCATTTGTTTTTCAATTGGATTTCAGTGGCCTGAATCGAGTGCTTTGCACTATAGATCTTATAACTCGACTCGATATTATTAGATTTTAAATGACTAATAATAATCGTATTTGGACTTATTCACATTCGAATTTTATGTCTCACTTTGAATTTTGATTGAATATTATTCAAACTTTGGTGGAATGTGATTAGAGCTTCAAACTATGATTTAAGCTGTAGTTTAATTATGTTCAAGTCGGATTCGAGCCGCACTTCTAATTTATTCGAAGAAAATTTGAGCAAAGTTTTAGTAAGGCTCGAGTGGGGCTCAAGCAAATTTAAAAATATACTCGAATTTGATTCGAATAAGGTTTTAATAGGGAGGTTCTAGCAAAAATCAAACAAAGACGGAATAGAATTTGAACTTGATTTGAACCAGGTTCAAATTTTATTCTAAGGGTTCGAACTTTTTCAAACTTAGATTCAAATAAGATATTATAGCATATAATATATCAGTTTTCTATTTTATTATTTAAGATAAGCAACGCATCATCATGATTATTAACATAACAACATTGAGTAGAATTAATAATTGAAATTACAACAATAATTGCATAAAATGAATCCACTCATTTACTCAATGTCAAATAGATATTATAGGCAAATCATCAAAATTTGAAAGGAAAAACTTCTAACATAAAAAAAGAATCAAATATTATAATTATGACAAGGAAAATTATTTAAGTCATGAAGGTGATGATCACTTGGCCCTTCAATTAATCCAATTATGGCCTTTAACCTCACATTTGCTACACCTATATTGCATCACATCCTTCTCCCCTCTTTAAAGTCTTATATTCTACTTTAGATAGCTACTCTTCAGCTTCATAATTAGCAGTGGCACAACAATGCATTTTATGCCATCTAGAACCTCCAAGTTGTCATCATTTCCAATCGTATATGTATTTTCGGTGTATGCACTTAATCATGCCTCCTACATGTGAAAGTTTGGGTGTAAATTATAGTAGATAACATCTCTATCTCGAATTCTAACTAATGCATGTTCACAAACATCAAACTTTTTATAAGTATATGTCCTCTCACCTATTAAGATTCTCATCAATGGCATATAATTCAATTGGCTAATTAGATAGATAATTAATATTTTAGTTATTCAAGAACTTGCACAATGTGTTTTTTTTTTTTAATTTCTTAGCAAAAATGATTTTTATATTTGCTAGTGTGGACCTCCGAAGGAGCACCGCTCGTGGGGTACGAACGCAGAGGGTACGGCCGCACTATCCCTGTGGGACAAAACGATCGCAGACCTCTACACTCGACACGAACGGGTCGATGGGAGGGCAGATTGGATCGCGCATACGACTGACCTCGAGGTCAACAGCTAGAATGGTATATTTATCAAATAATCATTTTTACTTTGTGTGCTTCAGGTACTCAAGCAAAGTGATATCTAAATAAGAATGTGGAGCCTTGCTAACATTGTTTAAGCACTTTGTATACAATGTATTTTCAAAAGTGAGTATATATTAATGTCAACTAGTAACATATATTATTATTTGAGCTCTTAATATTATAACCTAAACTAAATAACACCTTTTTGAGACAATTATCCTCCATTTCAGGTAAAACCCTAAAATCGAGCACTTTACCTCGTATAAATCACTTGTTGGCATCTCCATAAGCAATATTGCACTTAATCTCAAATTTTTTGTGATGCCCCATGATCTAATTTGAAGACTTATTCATTTATCATTTAATAAACAACAAAACAATGTCTATAATTCAAAAGATCAATATACACATATGTATTCATTCTAAAAAATTATATATAATATTCATGATCTATATAATCATAACATATCTATCATGTTCTAAGTATAAAAGAATAACTAAAACACAAAAAATAGAACCTGAGTAATCCAGGTCAATCACACTCTTGATCCTTTGCCCTGATCTGAAATTATTTAACCACATATAATGAGCTAAAAAGCTTAGTATGTCACCAAAACCTATAACTTAATTCAAAGCATGAAAAAGGAGCAATATGCATGTTAATAGTCAAATTATAGAAGTTACATTCATATAATCATTGAATTAATGTAGAAATATTAAAATTTACATGCATTAGTAGTAAAATATATTAACAATAAAATACTACGGTACATAAGTCAATAAAGCAATGAACTTGTACAAGTGTCAAATTTATAAAGCAATCAACGTATATGTAATACCAATCAGTAAAGACTGTCGAATAAAGTATTGAATCAAAATATCAGTAAAGACTGATGAAAACAAATTAATGTAATAAAATCATATAGTAATGTACACATATCATCCAAGTATTCTATATTAATATTAAATCAATATCTTAATCACATGCTTAATATATCTTGTATATCACATGCACAATGAATATATTATGTTATGTATCACTAAAATGAATAAGTATGTGAGAACTAGACTGGTCGGTTTAATTGAACCGGCCAGTTATTAAAGAAGGGTCACAACTTGTGAAGGACATAATCAAACAGAAAGGTGGAACGGTCGAACATGTGCATGGAAGGAATTCAGAGAATTTATTTCACCATTTTTAGTAAGTTATCGTATTTAGGGATAAGAATCACCAACTCCTTTTCATTCCTATCACTAAAGAAGTGGTCAATTAGAAGAAATCATAGTTAACGAGAAGAACGACTGAGAGGAAGAGGGAAGAAGCTTTGCGATTCTTTTCTCCATTTTTTATATAAATTTTCTTATTTTACTTCATCTAAAATAAGTGATGTTTTAATAAGGGAAAAAAAGAGATTGGATGAAAGGAGAAGAGATTTTGGGACAGAAAGAGAAAGGATTTTGGGATTTTGGGAAAATCCTCATTCTAAGTAAATTTTTTATCGTGTAAATATTATTAAATTTTATTATCTAAATCATATTTCTATGAAAGTTTATATTGTATGATTTTAAGGATTTAAAAAAAAAAGAGATTAAATTGTAGGATTTTGATTCTTCAAGAAAGAAAAAATTGAGATTTGAGGTAAGCATTAATTAGATGAATATTTATGAAACATTTATGGAAGAAATGATAAATTTAAATGAGTGTGTATCCTTTAGGTTGTGCCAAGGAGCGAGGACTTGAAAGAATTAAAGTGGATATTTATATAATTTCTCTTTATTGTATTTTTCTAATTTATTTTGAAAGAAACATGTTATACATATGCTTTCAGACTTATAATTTATGAAAGTTCATGAGGGTTGTTAAATCCTAAAGAACTAGTCCCGAGGCTAACTAAGATGGGGGTAAATTGAATATTTAAAAAACTTTCTTTCAATAAAAGAAAAATCCCCTTCTTAAAGATTTTTTAACATCTGAAAAAGATAATTAATACAATGTAATATCAATTACAAATTTTCATCCAAGTAGTTATATCCAAAATAAATGTGAAAAATAAAGTGTGGAAAAAAAGAAAATTAGAAAAAACACACAAGTTTTATAGTGGTTCGGTCCAACTTGACCTATGTCCACTCCTCGGAGGCACCCTTTGAGTATTGCACTAAAATTTTAGTGACTCTCCTTTAGCCCCTACAAAATCACTTCCACCTTCCCTGATGTGGCAGAGTAGTCAGGTCCTTTAACACCAAAGAGATCTTCTTCTTCTTCTCAAAACTTCCCTCAAGACGAACCTTGAATCTGATGTATTAAGGTGCAAGCTTTTTGGTGCAACCATGTGAAATCCCCTCCACACTCTCTTGAAACCCCCTCCAATGATCTTGTCCCTCTTAAACTCCATCTTTTTCTCTCTCCGTTTTAAGTTCCCTCTTCAAATTTTCTCCAAAAGAACGAAGATACAATAGATGTCAAAGATACTTACCAAGTATCTTGACAAAGCTTAAATATAGGGATTTAAAAAATCCTAAAATTCAATTCTGATGACAAAGAACGTCCAGTATGATTGCATGCTCATATAGTAAGATGTGATTAAAAAGAGGGCTTTATAAAATTCTAAAACTCACTTCTAACGCCAAATATCATCATGAACAATCACAAGATCATCCATTACGATGTATAGAATTTGACCTGATAATCTTGGATATTTTAGGATAGTCCTGGACGATCAGTTTAAATTTGTACAGATCGTCTAATATATTATTGTGGATTGTCCCAGATGAATAGAAGAAAAATTATGGCTTTTCATCTGGTACGATTGAGGTTCATCCCATGAAATATCAAAGATCATCCAATATAATCTTAAGATTGTCTTGTATGATCTGATTGAGCAATTTAACCATAATTAATTAGTCAATTAATCATATGATCAATTTAGGTATGATTGTCATAGATCATCTAGTACGATGTAAATCATCTTGGATAATTAGAATAAAAAATGAAATTTAAAATCTTGCATAAATTATGATTAGCAGTTACTTTTTTGTGATCATAACTAATCATCTAGTATGATTAGTTAGATGAGCTGATCATACCATACGATTAGTTTAAAAATCGAACTTCTAGTTTTTACTCAATCTCACCCCCTAGTATATGTATGTAAGGTTACCAAGTAAACATACACCCTTATATGACTAAACTCAAGAAATCAAAAATACATTAATGAATATTACAAAAATCATTATAGCTTAACATATTCTATCTAATCTTGAGCCTTGAATCTTCATTGGATGGTGCATTGTGTTCTTAAAAAGTTAGTACACACATAAACAAAAATATATTATAAATATAAGTAGCTAATAGGATGTGAGCTACAATATTTATTATCATCAAAAAATATAAAATCGTGAGCTCGAGTTACAATAATTTTATTTTGAGAACTATTACATATGAAATAAGTAAATGTATATACAAATATGTATATATGAAAGAAATGGTATGTAAAGAGAATATATATAAGGAAATAGAAAATAAAGTTAAAAGTACAAATTTGATCAGAAAAATACAAAAAATGCAAAATCTTTGAATTCAGAAATAGGGTAAATATTTCTTACAGCGAGACAATCAATTTTTCTAACAGGCTCGACGAACAAAAATTGCATCTCAATCTTTAAAACCCAAGATTTTATTTCTCTATCCTATCTTTTTTCTCACTTCTCCCTCACACCACTCTCTATTTGTCAAAATGAAGAAGAAAAAAGGATTTAAAAAAAAAAACTATTGATATTGTTTTTTGAATATAATAATAATATAATATTATATAATCAATTTATTTAATTACTTTGTGTATAAATTTTAAATAAATTATTTTAAGACTTCAAAAATTATAGAAAACTATCCTTAAAATAAATTGATTTATTTAAAAAATATAAATGAAATCAATTTTCAAAATAGACACCTAATGGTCCCAAAATTCTCACTTGTACTAATAAGTGTCAATTTCTTAAGAATTTTTACTGGTGACCAAAAATTACAAAAAAATTCATGCGTGCAGGTAAAATATTATATTATCAATTCTACGTCAAAGACGATTTGCAATTTGGAGTTATATTGACTCCAGGAAAAAAATTATTTATCTAGATCAAAATACGGGCTATTACACTTTAGTTGTCTCATTGTTAAGTAAACATATATATTTTAGTTGATGTTGTGTAGGAATGTCTCAAGAAAAAAATTATAATAGCAAAGCTTGAACCAACGTCGTAACACTATAAACACTCAATGCCCTGATATTAGAACTATAACTTGCATCGCCAGAGTCACATGAAAATTATAAATTTATTCTATGCCCGGTGGAACATCATGCAGTGCTATGAGTGCCTAAGCAAAACCAAAAGAACACCATAACACTTTGCTCTCTGTCAATTTATAATTAACTTAACTTTGAAGCACCATCCTTTAGAGCTTTGAAAGAATAATTCAAGTTCCATAATGCCTTTTCTTTTATAACAATGCAACATAACAGTTAAAGGGGAGCATCGCTTTGGCTTAGCCAAGTGTTGCATCGGATCATCCCAACACCATAATGGAGCAAACTAAGCAATGCCGAGTGCCTAGTTCAACATTGTAATGTCGCTGTGCCACTCTATCGAGCATTGCGGCGCCTATGTCAGTTTATGTAAAAATTGTAAATAGTTTTTTTTTTCTATGAGAGACTTTTAGAGAGAGAGAGATCAGAGAGACCAAAGATAGTAAAGTTATATTTATTATAATGGTTAGTCATCAATATAGTGAGAAAACACTACTTAGGGGTGGACGAGAGTGTGGAGAGTGAAAGTGTAAGAAGGGAATCACTCTGAAAAGAGTCCATATGCAGGATCTATTTTATTTTCTTAATTCTGGGTGATATTTTCTTCATATTTATTTATATTTTTTTCTAAAGCAATTAATGAAATGGGTGTTTCTCTAAATTAATTTTATGTCTAGTTAACTTCTTTGTTTAGGGATGATGATGCATGTGAATAGTTTTTTTTTTTTTTTCAAATGTAAACTCTTACATATAAATGTGAATCGTTACTCTTAATTAATCTCATGCTTAATTTAATTTATACAATGACCATGAATAGATATAAAATATAGTATGATACATTGTCTCGATAAAGGAATGCACGTTAGAATAATTAGGAGAATTAAGATAGAATACTTTCATTTCTAAATATTGGATTATTAGGATTTTAAGGTCTATGGAGATTTAATCCTTGTAAAAAGGTATTTAACCTTTCTTTATACTCTTACAACCTCAATAAAGATCTAAGGGTACATATGCTCTGATTCATAACTATTGTAGATGAGTCTGCTTAGAAAAATATATGTTTATTCATCATTATTAGTCCAAAATATCTTTTATTTAGTTATCTTCACCATTTATTTCATTTCTCCATATTGTTAGCACCACACCTTTTATTTTATTATGTAAGATAAATTTAGTGGCTTGAGTAGACAATATTAGAGTTAGTTGTAACTCAGTTATTTCCTCATGAGATTGTCACTATTCTCATACACTTTATTACTTAATTAACATGTGTTCTTGCATAGTTCAGAGCATATACTATATATATTCGTTGTTGCAAGCAAGCTCTTTTGCATATTAAGCAAACTCGCCATCAAGTTTTTGGCATCTTTGCCAGAAAATATAAGTCTTGCTTTTACAATTTTCTTTCTATTGCCCAAAAAGCCACATATTTAATCTTACATGATTTTTTTTAATTTATTGTTGATGTTGTCATTTGTGAAACTATGAACTTATGTTTGTTTTCACAATAGTTATTTCCAAGTTGTTTTATTACATTTCATTTCTTTATATGCATAGTAGATCCAATAGGAGAACCATGTTGTTTGACCAAAGAATGAAAAAAGACACTTACAAAAATCAATAAAATCAAAAAGATTTTAGCAATATGAATGGTTGAACTAAATATATATATATAAGCACCAACAAAGTTCTCTTAGGGAGTATGTCAACTCCTTAGTAGATGAATTTATCATAGTATCAACCGATCTACTATTCGAGTTAATATTTTTGAGCTAAAATCTATCGTTATCCATATGGTTCAAAACTCTCAGCTTGGGGGAGCTCCTTTGAGGATCCCAACTTAAATTTAACTAGGTTATAAAAAAATTGCGCAATATTCAAGTGAAATGGAGTTGGTGATAATGTTATTAGACTTCGTTTATTTTCATTTTTTCTAAGGGACAAGGCTAAAATATGAGTAAATTCCTTTCCCCATGCTCCATAAACACTCAGAATGAGCTGGCATATATGCTTCTAGAAAAATATTTTCTTCCTTCCAAAACTGCTAAACTTAAGAATAATATTACTTCATTTTCTCAATTTGATGGAGAGTTTAATTTATGAGAGCTGGGAAATATTTACGTAAATACTTACCTCATTATACTTTTACTAATTGGTTGGTGATTCAAAATATTTTATAATGTGTTTGTAGAGTCCTTAAGATCTATAATTGATACGACAGCTAGAGGATCTTTGATGTAAAAATCTTTTAATGAGGTTTTTAGCTTGATATATGAAAAGATAATAAATAACTTCAGGTGGCCTTCTAATATGGTGAATCCTAAGAGAGTATATAGTGTCTATAAGTCGGATGCTTTATCTATTTTGACTTCTTAGGTAGCTGCCATATTTAAAAAGTTAGACAATCTTAGAGTTACTATGTTTGGGGATCACCTATGCATTTTGATGAGAATGACTTGAATTTTGCTTGTGAGTCTAGCGCTCAATGGGTTGTGAATGTGGATGTTATTGAAAGATCAAATAATCCCTATTTAAATACATAGAATTCAGGTTAGATGAACCATCATTTTAGTTGGAGTAATAACAATGATAAAAATCAGTGGAATGCAAACCAATCTAACCTTGCAGGACCTTGTAATAATCTTCAGCATTCTATAGTAAACCCTATACCTTCTTATCCCCTAGGCTTTAATTAGAATAATTAATTCAAAGATAGGAAGACATATTTGGAGGACTTAGTGCTTCATATGGGAAATCAATTAGAAAAGCATGCTGTTGCCCTTAAATATATAGAAAACTAAATAGGACAATTTGCTAGTTTGATTAATAGTAGACCCCATGATTAAAATCCAAATCTTGTCGAAAAGAATTTGGAAGAACATTGTAAGATTATTCAAGTAAAGAATTTTGGCTTGTATAGTAATTTTTCAGTAAGCATTATTAGTTCAGTAACTAAGTGTCTTTCAGTAATCAGAGTTGTCACTCTTGACTGCCGACACGTACATTAATTACTACTTATAACTCAATCAACAAATCACGTGAATTAGTAAAGGATATCACCACAAACCACAATATTTAATGGAAAGTCCCTTGACCCACTATCCTTTACTTGTATAAAAAATGTCTCCCGTCAAAACAGTCATAAAAAAACTTTTCTTATTTTTTTACACATAATATTGTAAAAGTAATAATGACCAATTATTACTCATTCATATGTCTGTATTCATTCACAATGCTTGCATTAATAGTATAATCATATCAAAATGCCCAAATTATTATTCTTACTCAAATTGTACAAAATAAAATGAATAACATTTTAACTGATAAAAGTACTAAATCATTTAGTTAAAATGACCAAAATAATCAATACTATAATATACCAAAATTTATGCAGTAAAAATTCACTACAATAGGAGAAAATACAATAAATATCAATTTAGATAGAAGATTAAATCATTGAATCTAAATCTTTTAAAAAAGAGAAATGATAGAAATCATTTACAATGATTAGAATAATTTTGGTAACAAGATTGTCAAATAGAAAAATTTCAGAAGTCTTTTCTTTTCTTTCTTTCCTTCTTTTCCCCTTCTCCTCCTCTCCTTCCCTTCCTTTCTTGGTAAGCTAAATGAGAGAGAGAGAGAAATGGTTGAATGGAGAGAAACTTGTATTAATAAAATATTTTTCAGTGTCTAGCACTACATGCTCATTTCGGAATTACTATAGAACAAAATGCATCATCATCGTCGTGTCAAATTCTAGCTCTCCAACATTAATCACCTGGAGAAATTGCGCTCAAAATCACAACGCCACAGTGCAATAGTTCATAAATTTCAAAATTTTTATTTTAAAAATAGTTTCAAATTTTTCAGGTTATTACAGAAACTCTCCTCCATTTTATATAAATGTTAAATATTGGCAAGTAATATAAGGCGATCCTATACACTCTTATTGATAGACTGATTTCATTGGTCTTAACTCTGCCTATTTAGACTTCATATTTTCAGCAAGGAAAATTTATCAAATTAACATAGCAAAATAAGATAGATGATGATTTTCTTACAAATTATTAATAACATATATTGATAAGGATATTCCTCAAAAAAAAAAAAAAAAGAGTTTTTATTTTGATCAAATGGTTGATAATCTTAATGCAATTAAGAAATTCATAACACAATTTAAGATGCCTAATCATAGTAGCGAGATTAAAAGATATTTTTTTGTTATGTACATCATTCAAAAATAATATCATCCTCAATGATTATTGAGAAATTGCTAAAAAAAAGTCAGTTGACCTTTCTCTATTCTATTATTATAAACACTATGGATTTGGCCAATCAATCATTTGCTTGACATTCCCAAAGTGAAATAATCATTTTAATATAAATTTAATATATAAAAAACTAATCAATATTTATTTACGCTGATTTTAAAATAAATTTAATAATTTTATGATCTACCTTGCTTAGAAATAAAATGAATATATTGATATAATTTTTTTTCTAAGTCCTAATCAATACTCATTTTTACATTAAGATTGGTATATGTAAATATCTATCAACAAAAGGCATTTCTTTAAAACACATAGCTCTATATACAATAAATGTAAAGAACTTGCATAAGATGGGTGAATTATGTTGCCCTAACCCTATTCATGTTGACCAAGACTAGGAATGTAAGCAAGTCGAGTCGAGTAACATCTGACTTGATCTTGAATTTGATTAATTAACAACATTCAAGCTGACTCATGAGCCCGCTTGTTCATTATGAAAGAAAAAAAAGGCTATAATTAAGTAATAATTTTGAAAAATGGTAAAAAGAACAAATTATTAAAAAAAAAAATAAAGAACCACTTAATATAAAAAATATGATATAATTTTTAAACATTTTTAGTAACTTTATACTTAAAATCTTAAATTTTAATATATTTTATATTAATATTTTTAAACAAGTCAGCTTACGAGCTAACAAGTCAAGTCGGAACTAACTCAAACTTGACTCGTTAGCTCATCGAGCTCGACTCATGAGTCGGCTTGACTCACTTACAACCCTTGCCAAAACCAACAAACCTACTAAGCCCAACGTTGAACTAAAAAAAAGCTTCTCACACCAACAAAATTAATAACTTTAACACATTCATTTACGTGAAAGCTAATATATAAAAGTAAGGTGTAGAGAGAATAATAGCCAAAGCTAATATATAAAAGTCCAATGGCTTCGAGTTTGGGTTCATTTGTTTGTAAAAACAAATAAAGTTATGAAAAAAATAATTTTTTTTTGAAACCTTTTATAATTATTATAATTTTTATTTTTATAATGAAGGTGTCGAACAATAATTTTCTTATAATTATTACAGTCTATTAAATCTGGTTATAAAAAAATAATTATCGTAAGGAAAACATTCGAAAAGTAATAAGATCATATTGACGTGGGTTTCTTATAATTTTTTTAATTAAATGAAGAAATTGAATAATAACATTCTTATAGCTACCTCTACTAATATTTTGTTTGGAATAGCTCTTTTACAGCTTTTTACAATTTTTTAGTACAAACAATTATTGAAAGCAATGAAAAAATAATGATCAAAAGCTGTCTGAAATGAACCTTAAGACTTCATTTGAGATAACATTCTTACTGTTTTTTAAATATGCTTTTTAGTATAAAATTCTCTTAAAACATAAAATTTGCTTGAACTAAAAATTAATGTACTAGAAAGCTACTTTAGAAAGCAGTAAGAAAGCCATCCCAAATAAAGCCTAAGGCTTCGTTTGGACGGCTTTTTCATTGCTTTCTAAAACAGAGTTTTAGTACAAAAATAACAAAATTTGTATTAAAATTCGGTTTTAGAAAGCAATAAAAAAGCCGTCCCAAACGAAGTCTAAATCTGGATATAAAAAGTTACTTCCCATAAGAGAAATATTTGAAAAGCAGAAAGAAAATAATAACTAAACAGGAATGTGACAACCGTTTGAAAAATAAAGCAATGAAAAAATTGCAACAAATATACATATTCCTAAAAGTCTATTTAGGATGGCTACAATTGTAAAAAAAATATAGAGATGCCATGAGAAAAATGTTTTTTTTTTAATTATTGTGAGTATAAATTCTTTTATGGCTAATACATATATATGCCAGTGATCTAAAAAGCAAGATAATAAAAAATATGCCTTAAATAGACGCTTAATGTTCAAAATATGTTAAAAGGGTAACTAGAAAAAAAATCCTTTTATTGACATAATAATAATGATAATTGTATTCTCTATATTATGAGACCAATAGTAAAGAAAATGGCATACAAAACTTGAAAAAAGATTAGCAGAGGAAACTCAAAGAACCTGCAGTTTATAAGAATTCAGAACTGGAGTTTCCTTCCACTGCTACTACAAAGCTGACTTGCACAGCAGCTGCCAGCTTAACATGTCTGAGAAAATTCTCATCTACAAGTTTCCCAGAATCTGTATAAGCCTGCATCTTTCACTCCTGTTTCAACAAAAAATGACTTTGGATCCAAGAAATCATATTGATTCATACCAGATTTGACTCCAAGGAGCTCTCCTGATCCACGCTAATCTCTTCCACATAGCTCTCTGAGGAAGAAGAAGAGTCTGCCGCCAACAACGGCGCTTCTGATGAAGCCTTGTCGGAGGCAAGGTTTAGCCGGAGAGGTCGTCCGGCCACCATCTGATCAAGAGTATAAGTGCAGTCTATCAGAAGGCTAACTTAAGATTTAAGAGCAGAAAAAGTAGAGAATTAGGGATGCAAGGAAGCTTGAGTTGGAAATTTATGTGTTCAGCTCGCTTATTATTGATCTGAATAAGAATAATAAGCCAAGTTAATGACCCATTGCATCATAATATATATTTTTTAATTTGTTAGCCTAATGTAAGAAAATTAACAATGACATTCTATCTAAAAAAAGAAATTTAATATGTTTGGTTTGCGAATTGATTGAGACAATTAGTTGCAATCGTAAAATTAAAAAAAAAAAATCAAACCGGCCAACTTATTTTCTAAACTGAAATAAAAATACTTCCTAAACTAAATTGTTGAAGTTAATCAGTTGTCATAACACAACAAATTGATAAGTGGAGATTAAAAATCATACAAGGCCACAAACAATAGTAACTAAGGTCTCTTCCACTCCAAGTTCAACATAAATAAATAGTCTTTATTAGAATCATCATGATAGTTAATTATTTTCTCTACCCGCTCATATTAAAAATAAAAAAAAAATGAGTTTTCATAACAAGAGGAGAGGCATTGGAGGAGAAACAGCGATAAAGATGTAGTAGCAACGATTCAACAGGCTTGCGTGCGAGTGAAGTTACTACGGTTGCGAGTTTGAGGTTGTGCAGCTTGCCCCTACAATTCATAACTCAAATAAAACCTCAAGTCACTCAAAACTAATCTCATTAAGTCGAGTTTGCTCCAACTCAACCCTCAACACTAAGCTGTTGAACTCAAATAAGAAACTTAGCAAGTCACCTATCAACCTAGACTATTCATCCAAAGAACTTAACAACTTGCCCATAATACTCACCTGTTGACTAGATATTCACAAGAGTAGCCAGGGGTATTCACCTTCAATATAGAACTCGTCTAAAGTTCTCGACTAGCAATCAACTATAAGCCACAATCACCTGCTGGATAGATAACTATATCGAGGGCAATTTATATAATTTTTATTTAATCACACTATGCAGTCAATTCTATAATGTTGTCGTTGATCCACACTTATAACCATTCACTAGTCAAATGCCAATACAGGCACCTTCAATATGAATTTGACTATGGTTACTTCAAAATCTCTCTTTCTTTCTCTTAATTTTTTAGTAGCTTGATTCAACATATCCTTCTCTGTCAAAAGGCTACAACAAGATCTTTTGTGATCAAGTTACAAAAGGCTACGACAAGATCTTTTGTGATCAAGTTACAAAGAGAATCATTGAGCTTAGTATCTTTCTCTCTCAACTCTTCTACTATTGGGCTTTGTCCATTTCTCTAATAATGTGTTGGCATCTTTCCAAAGATAATATTGCATCTAACATCCTCTTGAGTGCTAACCAATACTGATATGCCAAGGGGGGGCCACCTGGTCGGCCCAAACCAGACTAGGTAGACCGGCCCAACCCTAGCCAAACCAGCCCTTTGGTTGGGAGGAACCAGGGGCAGCAGAAAGAGATTTTGGCCCCCCTTATGGGGCACAATGGAGCTATTATTCATTATGTAAGGAGGAGGAATCAAGTGAGGCTATTTAGGAAGGATTTCTAATTGTGTTAATGTTGTTTAGGAGGGTTTCCTAACTGTGTTTATGCTATCTAGAAAGATTTTAATTGTTTAGGAAGGTTACCAAATTGTGTTTATACTGTTTAGGAAAGTTCCAATTGTTTTTATTGTGTGAGCGGACTACTTAAGGGAGAGTATTGTCTAGGGTTACTATCATATATGTGCTGAATTTATTTTCTAGGGTTTGGTTTCCTATCCACGGTTAAGGTTTTTGGGAGAGTCGATCAGTTGTATCTCTCGTTATTGTTGAATAAGTAATAAAAATCAGTCCCCATATTTGTATTCCTGTATTTTTGTTATATATTTTATTGTTTTTACTTCCAAGATGCAAAAAATTGGTATCACAGTGAGGTTTTGGAGAGATGGAAGGAAAGATGTGGATGCGTTGAAAGGCGAAGTGGAGCAAATCAAATCCGAGATATAGGAAAAAATCTCAACCATCAAAGGAAGGTTTTCAACTATGGAGAATCGGATGGAGATCCGATTTGGAGGGCTAAAGGAGATGATGATGAAGCTCATGGAGATGCAATCCCAAACTCAACTGACGATTCTGATTGCTAACCCTAACCAAAATTTGACTGGGATTCCCTTGGCCAAATCTAAGGGAAAGGAGATCGAATGAGAGAAGTTTGATGAGGAGAGTTTCTTTCATTAAGAGACACCTCCTAGGGCTTCGATAAGGAGCGGATCAAGGTTTCCGGATAGAGGATAGAAAGGAGGGAAGTTAGTGGTGGAGGGGGTGGGGTGGGCGACCACTATGGGAGGCATTTCGGGCAAGGGGAGTAGGTAACCGAATATGGAGGGCATTGAACCGAGCCATGGGGATCGGGTCATGCAAGGAGGAAGGAAGATAGGTGGGATTTCCACCCTCAATACATGCGAGGGTTGGGGTGGGGGGGGGGACCGTTGGAGGGAGAGGAAGTTGGAGTAGAGTGATAGGGTGAGGAAGTTAAAGATGCTAATATTTGAAGAGGAGGATGCCCATGGGTGGGTGTACCGGGTGGAGAGGTATTTCACAGTGAATGGGGTGAATAAGGAGGAAAAGTCACCTGGCCGGCCCAAGTAAGACCACCTAGATCGGCCCAGCTCTAGCCGAACCAGCCCTTTGGCTAGGCGGAACCAGGGGTACAGAGAAAGAGATTTCGTCTACCTTGTGGGGCTAGGAGAGTTATTATTCATTATGTAGGGAGGAGGAATCAAGGAGGGCTGCTTATGAATGTTTTCTATTTGTGTTTATGCTATTTATGAAGGTCTTGAATATTTAGGAAGGTTTCTTAACTATGTTTATGTTGTCAAGAAATATTTTAATTATTTAGGAAGGTTTCTTGATTGTGTTTATGTTGTTTATGAATGTTTCAATTGTGTTTATTGTGTGTGAGGGCGATTTAAGGGAGAGTTTTGTCTAAGGTTATCATCATATATGTGTTGAATTTATTTTCTAGGGTTTGGTATGAGTTTTCTAGTGACAGTTAGGGTTTGTGAGAGAGCTGATCTAACTCTCGAATAGTAAATCAATTGTATCTTTCATTACAGTTGAAGAATTAATAAAAAATTAGCCTCCATACTTGTATCCTGCATTTTTCTTTTATTTATTTTGCTGTTTTTACTTCTAAGGCGCATCAAATACCTAAAATAAAGAAAAAATTCACGAACCATCCTGAAGATAAATGGATCCTTGTATAGGGATCAACCTAATGATTAGGTGCCTTCTTAACAGCTATAAAACATGGAGGATTGTCTTACAAGGATGATCCAAAGAATCATTTAGTATTTACACAATCTGCTCCTCTTACAACCCTCTCCTCTTTTGAGTGCATAATTCATTTTGAATTGGATCGGTAGAACTTCCTTGGGAAGGAACACAGTTGTTGATTGGAATTTGGACTTCAAGATTACCTGTCTGATTTTCATCCACAACTAACTCAATTACATCATGTTTTTCCATTTTTTTAAATACTTAAAAAAAGAAAGACACCCAAAAAACCTAGGCTCTGATATCAAATTGATGCAATCAAAATTTTATAGGGCATCTAGATTACTTATAAACAAATGTCTTCCTTTTAAAAATAAGAAAAAAATAATATAACAATTAAGACACAACAACACTTAAACTTTTAAACATACCATGACACAACTTAAACTTTATAATAGAACATAAAAACACCTAAAGAAGCTTTTCTTGATTGAGAAGAAAGATACAAATGGGGTGGTCACTTGCGGAGAGAAGAATTAGATAAGAAGCCCAAGGCAAAGTCATAGAAGAAGGAAAAGACGAAGAGACATAGCTCGAAAGCTATAAAAAACCCTCAGGTTTTGGTGTCCAAAAATCACTCAATAACTCACTTTTTTTCTACTCTAAAACAACCCATATATATATACTATAAAAAACCCTCAGGTTTTTGTGTCCAAAAATCACTCAATAACTCACTTTTTTTCTACTCCAAAACAATATATATATATATATATATATAGGTGAAAAGAGGAAGCCAA